>NC_090732.1:73067323-73132323 GCF_036898095.1 Palaemon carinicauda
ATGCACACACCCAGTCCACTGGTACCACTGACAACATAAAACACATATCAAACAATCTCATCAGCCATTCAAGTACAGTCACACACCTTCCTTTAACATCTCAGCTCTCACACCATCCCTATCAGGTAATTTGCTCTCTCTCTCTCTCTCTCTCTCTCTCTCTCTCTCTCTCTCTCTCTCTCTCTCTCTCTCTCTCTCTCTCTCACTAGTACCTCATCTGCAATAGCAGATATATCTGCCTCCCTATTATCTTCAACATTCAACAACCTTTCAAAATATTCAGCAAATCTTTTCCTTGGCTCATCTCCTTTCAACAAGCTTCCATAGTCATCTTTCATTGTCTCCATTTCTCGATCCACCCTTCCTTACTCTCTTCACTTCTTTCCAAAAATTTCTTCTTCTCTTCATATGAACGACCCAATACTTGACCACATCTCCAGTCAGCCCTCCTCTTCACACAAGCTATCTTACATTTTACTTTCACATTTTTCTCTATATCTTTCATACTTATCTACACAATTACTCTACAGCCATTCTTCAAATGCCCTGTTTTTCTCTTTCACTTTCATCTTCACTCCTTCATTCCACCATTCACAACTCTTCCTCATACTGCCTCCAAGAATCCTCTTGCCACACACATCATTTGCAAGTCTAACAAAATTTTCTTTTACTGACTTTCACTCCTTCTCTGGACCACCAGCTTCTCTCATTTTCACACTGCCGTATATCGACATCACTTCCAACCTTTCTCGATATTCCCTTTTTACCTCTTTTTTTTCAATGCTTCAAATATAAAGAGTAGATTTTGTTTTGAATCTATGGCTGATAGGAAAAAAGAATACTGAGTAGAGTTGAAAATATCTTATGTTATCATGTTTTTGTTTTTACAAGGTTTCTATAAAAAAATGCAAGTTTTTTTTTATACAATAGAGAGTTATTAGATCTAAAATTTTCCATAAACTCAATCTTTATGACTTATCCAATCTTATGATCAAATTCCAAACTTTTACTTACATCTCGTAGAGAAATAGACATGCATATCAGTGATAACATATTTAAATATTACTTATTATGCATTAAATGGTCAAATATTTCATAAATACAAACATACACACATATATATATATATATATATATATATATATATATATATATATATATATATATATATATATATATATATGTATATGATATATAATATATAATATATAATATCTAATATATAATATTTATATAATATATAATATATAATATACATATATGTATGTATGTATGTATGATAAATTTTGCACATTAGTAGAGTAGGAGTCATGCTTCCCCCCTCAGAGGAGCTTTCTTCTCCATCTCTTAAACCCTTAAACACGGTTGTTAAGAATACCTACAGGAACACGGTTTTAGAGTAAATTTCACCCCAATTTCGGAAAATTATCAAAACTAGTTGTAATCACAATTTAATTAATCTGAAATCATTGACAGAAAATACGTTAATACTTTTATTTCTCCTGGTATGTAAGTTATTACTACGGCAAACTGATTCTGTTAGTGGTGACCAAAAAAAAAAATACTAAAAATATGAAAATTTAATACATGGGTATACAAAATAATCTATGAAAAAAATATTACAGCTATATCTGTAGCGATGATCCGTCCTTACCCAGGTCAAACAAGCCTCGGGTATAGGAAGCACAGACTCCTGGCACCAGCACACACTGTATGGGAGAGAGTAAAAAATAGAGTGAAAAAAATGACCAAATTGCAAGTAAAAAATTCTTTACATTTTCTGATCACTAAGAACATAGAATGACCATAAATTACTAGTCTTATGTCCTGAGAGTCCAACAACAATATTTGAGAAGCAAAAAAATGTGTTACATTTGTTTAGAAAAAAGAGAAAGATTACCAAAGGGGCGCTGGAGAGACATCACGGGCAGCAGAAGCAATGAAAGCACGGGCAGCAGAAGCAATGAGAGCACGGGCAGCAGCAGAGACAGCATGGGGAGCAGAAGAAACAGCACGGGCAGCAGCAGAGACAGCATGGGCACCAGCAGAGAAAACACAGGCAGCTGAAGAGACAGTATGCAGGCAGCAGGAGTTATTGGTTTTGTAGCACTTTGAACATCCGCACCAAAGAGCCTTTTGTATCCCCTAGCAACAGCTGTCACAGCCAGGCTAGCAGAGGGAGAAGGCAGGGAGGGGTCTTGGAGTTGTGGGTTCATGGTGGAAGGGTGGTGTGCTAGGTCAACATGCTGGACACCAGATGGCTTGTGAGGTGTTAATGAATGTCTTTGTCTCTTACATGCACTACTCTGTAACTTCATTTCCTCGACCTCATCACTGGCAACATCAGATTCCAAGGGTTACTCTCAATCTTTGTCGGTATCAGAGTCATCCAAGATCTCGCTTTCAACATTATCATCTTCATTTTCAATTTCTCTTGGCAACAAAGAACTTTCTTCTGACATGCTACTTATTCACATTATCACGGTTGTGGGGTAAAATCTACCCGAAGCACAATATACATGGCCCCACGACGGCTCGAACACGAAAACACTACCTTTAAGCATGAGAGCTAACAGCCAAATGAAGTTACAGAAAGACCCACTTGACTGCCTCCACCCATGTGGCTATGTGCACATAACACAAGTGGGTGTAGTGTAAAAATTACCCACAACTGTGTTCTAAGGTTAAAAGAGGTGATCATTGGATAACCAATCCTGTTGATTTTCACAGCACTAACATATCTGCAACCAAACATTTCCTTGAGGAATGTCACTGGCTTCATAATGGTGAACCAGTTGTCTGCATAGATGGCAGACTGGTGTGGTTTCATTAATGCCTTGGCAAGGATGATTACCATCACACTGCTGACCTGCAGGGCTGAATCCTCTTCTATGAAATCCGTCCGATTGCTGGAGAAAGTTCTGCCCTGTGGTAGAGGTGGATGTCATGTATGTAGCCATCAGTACTTCGTTTGCACAACAGCAACACATAAAATTAACTATATTACCATAAGTATCATACCCTAGTACCTTTGTATGCCACTATGACCTCATCAACAGATGTGTTGCAGTCTCAGCCACTTTCTGGAACTCTTCTGGTTACAGCATTAAAGAGTGAGCGAATCCCGAAGAATCGGCAAGTGGTACTTTTATTATTCTCATTATTGTTGAAGTGTATTAGTGACCTTGTCAGTCATTACATACACACATCACCTGTATCATTCTACAAATAAAGTAATCCTGTACACTAGGAGTATGAATTTCGCCTATACAAAGAAGACGTCAATAACCACAATTATTTTATGGATGTTGGTGGTAAAAGTAGTGCCCACATCCTTCTGCCTTGCATAAAGGTTTGCCCTGCTGGGTGCACGGCAGCGTCGCTATGTAATAACAAAGAGAAAAATTTTAAATGATAGACTAGAGATAAACAAATTAAACAGTACAAAAAATATTCAATGGAAACAAAACATTGTACAAATATAACCTAGACAATAAAAAAAGAATTAAGAAATAAATCTAGAAATAATTTGAATTTTTCCTATACATTTTTTCCACATTCCCCATAATAAACAACGAGCTCAACAGTGCAAGAGTAGCCTGAAAATACTGGAATGGGGAATGGATGGATACTGTGGGTGGGTGAACAGTCGTGCTGGTCTAGAGTTGCTGATGTCTTCCTTCTTAGTCCACATTGGTTCCTTGGTTTTGGCATCAGAGCTCTTGGTTACCTTGATTATGGGTGGTTGGATTGTCATCTTCCTCCTTGGTTTTGGTCTCCATCTTTGGGAGCGGCTAGGGACTCACCCTAAACTCAGTCCTTCACTAATTAGCGTGATGTCCCATAAGTGGGGCACAAATCCTGTTAAAGAAATTGGTCAAATGGACTTATTTCACCTATTTCCTCTATTAACAAACAAATTAAAAAAATATATATTACCCTGAAATACAATAATTTGGCTATACTACTGTATCTGAAGTTTTCAGAGACTTACCATAATTAGTAGGGGTGTAGGGGTACGGAGAGCAGGAGCAATCCACATCAGATGTTGCCTCTAAAAGGGCTGAGCAGATACAGACATGCTTGGACACTGACTTCTTTGTAGCATGCTCTTCTTCTCGCGGCTAAAATATGTTCTCGGTGGCATTTTTTCCCAAAAAAGGCCAGATTCCTCTACATTAAAAATTTGCTGCAGAGTGTAGCCTTCAGTTTCTATTATTGATTTTAAAAAATTATCAAACTTTTCAGCAGCCTTCTTATTCACACTTGCTGCTTCACCAATAATGCCAAAATTATGTAAATTACCCCTGTTTTTGAATCGGTTAAACCAACTGAGGCTTGCTACAAAAGACTCACCCGAATCTTTGCCACTTGCCTTTGCTTTCAGATCTTCGTAAATGCTTTTAGCCTTTTCTTGAATATGCATCAGAGATAGAGGTACCTTCCTTTGTTTCTGATGCTTGATCCACATAGCTAGGAGTTTTTCCATGTTGGACATTGTTAAGATCTTAAAATCGTTACAGGTTCTTTTAATAATTATAATAAATGTTTCCTACAACCACAATTGAAATATGGAAAATGAATATAAAAAGATACACACGAAAAAACACAATACGACTCTTCCCAAACTTATAAAGAAAATTAATGTTACTTCTTCAGTTACTTTAACTGACAAATCAAATCAATCAAAACTTCAATAGAAAAGGGAACAGTCAGTATGGTAGAAATACTTAAGGAATAGTTTTCTGCAACTGCTGAGAAGATACTGGAATGGAAACTTCCGGCTTGAGAACGTCGCAGAAGGGCGGGTGAAGTTCAGATGAAACTGGCACAATGACCGGATTCGAAGACGTCACAGAAAGGGTGGCATCAAGATGGATATCAGAAGTCTTCTCCAAGAATTGAATGATAGAGATGAACTAAGGCAGGCTGCAGGCAGTGTGAGCTACTTCTCGTTACAAGCAGGGAGGGCTGGCTGCTTCAATTTGTCTCTTCTTCTAGTCCATAACAGGATTTTGGAGATAGGTGTTTGTCGTCTGAAGGGAGGGTTAGAATCTGGCTCTATCAGACTTCTGGTCTTCTCTGCTTCTCATCCCGTTAGGACTTGGATCTCATCTGCTTCAAACATAGTTCCTCTCTTGTCTTATGTCGTGTCCTATCTCTCTTGGACAATCTCTTCTTGAAGTTTATAAACCCTCGTATGGGCGGAGTTAATTACAGTGGGCAGTGGTCATTTCCATAGAAGGCATTTTTTTTTACAATTCTGCGTCTCTATTGGCTTCCTCAAAAACGCCTACTTCGATCACGCCATGGAAGATTCTAGAAGAAATTTCTGACGCAATCTGTACCACGCGTGAAGTCGTAACAAAAGGGCAGCACGTGTCATTCCATGATGACATATTTCATAAACAAAGATTTCCCTCAGGCTCAGTTTCTCAAAATATGCTGACTCCACTAATTAGGACAACGACATCTTGGTCAAAACAGGACAGTCCACTTATTGCGGCAGGCACTCTCTTCGAGGCTCAGTATACTTTCAAAATGCTGCCGACAGTGAAGTGATGACAGTCCACTTCTTGCGGCAGGCACTCTCTTCGAGGCTCAGTATACTTTCAAAATGCTGCCGACAGTGGTGATGACAGGTTTGACCAAACAATACGGTAGTCGGATCTCGTCTCGCCTCGCTGCTCACACTTTGGGAATAGATATTTTTGTCTTTCAAAACATCCTTTTAAAATCCTTGTTCTGAACATGACAGATATAAACTTTCCTCTTTTGTTCATATAATGGTTGAAGTCATTGGCACCGCATTCTTCACATGTTCTAAAATATGGTCCTTGCTATTTCAAATCATGCTGATTGTTGGCCGAGTAACTTTGTATGCTCACTCAATATTTGCCATCTTTCCACATCTATCTAGTTACTTTATAATGGCTACTTCCATTTCCATTGAAATAGTTTGCCTTTTCTTTACGCTAATACCACTGTCACTACTAGATTTACGCTTCTGTGCGTTACTACTGGCAGCCTTCTTATCAGACATAGTTAATATTATTCTGATTCACTAAAATAAGGCAAAAAAAAAAAAAAGGCACCAATGAAAAATCCCAAAGACGCCTACCACAACTGTAAAGACAATGGATTTTGAATAAAACAGGTAGGTACTGCTCAGCGTGGGTGGTGGTGGGATTGGGAGCCAATTAGGAGTGATGCTAATTTCAAAAATATAACTCTACGGAGTTAATAAACATGTTTTTGACTTTCGGAGATTATGTCCCTAAGTCTGAAAATTCGCAAAGTGCTATGTTCATTGGGCGAGGACTGTCCGCAGTTCTGTGTGATGAAACCAGAAAAGAATTGAGGGGAAGCTGAAGAGATGAATAATGGAATTGGAGAGCATAGGGCTAAAGATAAGTAGAACAAAAACAGTGTATGTGTTGCAACCTGCAGAATCAATTGAGTCACACATTTGCTGGGAGAAATAGTAAAAAGGACAGAAAAATTCAAGTACCAAGGGTTATATGCTGAGAGAACAGCAGAGCTCTAAATGGAAGTAAACAGCAGAATTCAAGCAGGATTGAATAATTGGAGAAGAGTGTAGGGAGTATTGAGTGATCGAAAGGTACATGTAAAGTTGAAGGGAAAGGAACATAAAACTGTAGTGAGACCTGCAATGACATATGGCACAGAGACCTGACCCATGAAAAAGACCTTTGAAAAGAAAATGGATGTTGCAGCAATGAGAAAGCTAAGATGGGTGGCTGGGATCAGGAGACTGGATAGGGTAAGGAATGACTTGGTACAGAGAACAACTAAGGTTACTCGGGTGTCAAAAAAAAAATCCAAGAAAAGAGACTCCACTGGTTTGGGCATGTAATGAGGAGAGACCAGGAGTATGTTGGGAGGAGGTTGTTGGAGACTGATGTGCCAGGTAGGAGGAAGGGGGGCAGGGGGACCAAAGAGAAGGTGGATAGAGTGTGTAACAGCAGATATAGAGGAGAAAGATCTCACAGTGGAGGACATCGGAGATAGAAGAAATTGGAAATGGCTTCCAAGAAATAGCAACCCTTCATAGCGGAAAAAGCTGTAGTCAAAGAAGAGGAAGAAATCCATTAAATAAAAATCTTATACTGGCAATATTAACCCTGGATACATATCATATTTCCCCACCTTGGATAGGTTTCGATGGGTCGATCTCGACCCGAGGTTCCCAAAAAATTTCAAAGAATATTCTAATCTTCAAAAAAAGTAAATAAAAGGTAAGTCTAAAGTATACAAAAAAAATGAATTTACGAAAATATTCACCTAAAATATAAATGTGGAAATAAACTAACACTATTCTAATCCCTTAATCTACGATAATTGAGCACCATTCGCTGAGATCCAGGGCATGAGGAACCACAAGGGAACACTTCCTGAAATAAAAAAAAACATTTTTTTTTTTTGGTCAAAAAAATCTATCCTCTTTTCAACATTTATTTTGGGTAGGTAAATGATATAGTTAGTGGCTGAAATTTTTATAGGATATTGTATTACTATCGTACAACAAAAATGTATAAAAGAATCTGCACTTAGATATTTATTGCTATATAAGGGCAATTTTTTTCTTCTTTTTTTTTGGCCGAGTTATATTATGAAATTTTTCAATATCAGATATTTTATAGAAAAAAAAAAAAGAAATACATTGAGTTATGCCAGCTTACCTGTCGGATATGCTCAAAAACTGGCCGCCAACCACACCACCTTGTAAGGCCAAATCGGCTACCTGAAATGGAGAAAAATAGGTCAATATCAGCGAGTTATCTATTTATATAATTGTTCGAAGATTTACATAAAAATATTATGGTAGCTAGAATGAAGTTTATAGATTATTTTACAATTAAAAAATAAAATAATGATCATAATTAAGTTATCATAAAGATACAAACTTACATAAACAGGAAAAATTATAAACTATTTTATAAAAACATACGGGGTAAAAGATATTTACAAACACTTTACAACAATCCTTTTTTATACACACCTAAACACTACTGCACATTCGATAATAATATAAAAACTTTGATATTAAATAACTTACCTTAGTTAGGTATTGATGGGTCGAGCTCGACGCGAGAGTATCTCAGAAATAGCACAAGGAAAAAAGCTGAGATGAAATGCGTCCTGACCCGACTGCTGCACACACTGAACTGAGGTCTCGCAGGTCAATATCACGCGCAACCAATGCGGATGAAAAATTATTGCAAAAAAAAAAAAAAACTTTTTTTAAACCTCGTTGGGTCGTATACGACCCACCACACCTATCAAGGGTTAATCAATATCCCCATCTCACTATCTTGGATATACTTATGTCATTCAAAGTGCTGTACTAAACTAAACTGCCGAGTGTAACCAATATAGAGAACATATACAGGTACTGTATATTGCTGCAGTAAAAACATTATAATTTCCAGTATGATAACAATAATCAAGAAAATCTGTGATGAAAAATCAAAGCAATGCATAATACCTATCACCAGCACCTGCAAACTATTTGGTGATAAGTGTCAGATAATATCAAACACATATCGTATAAATATATCAGTAATGAAAATTTTCAAGAGAGGTCCCAATACATACAAGATGCTCTATTTTTAGTAATACCTGATAATAAAAATGCATGTTAAAAATGTTTCAATATATCAGATATGAAAAGATTCCATTATTCTCTCTTTTTATAGGAAATATAGATAAAACTTTTAAAATCTAATGGTTCTTACAACATCATACACTTAAATAATTTTCTTTTAGATAAGTTATGTTATTTCAGATTGACAAATAATATAGATTTTATCTGATATTTTTATGTAATAATTCTTTAAACGAAAGATTTGGATTTTGTTAAAAGATATCAAAACATGATAACATAAGTTCAACTCTATTCAATGGGAATTTTATCACATTCGTAATACTTTAGACTAAAGAAAAATATATATTTAAAAACAAAGTTCCTACATGAGAGCACAACCACTGACCACACAAACAATAAAACCTGCAGACGGAAAACTCTGAAAAATAAATTCAATCTCTCTCACTAAATAAAAAGAAGAAACTCTATCTAAAATATAATTGCCATTTTATCATAAGCGATTAGTTTCCTTTATCAAAAGAGTGTTGTTCTAGATTAAAAGGTGAAAATTCATATAAAACATTTTACCTGATAACTTTCTTATTTGCTTGGATAAAATTGCGAGTTTTTTTTTCAGATGAAAGGTTCTTTGCATACATCATAAAAGGATATTTGATGAATTCAACACTACGCAACATTTTCCATATTTAAGTAAGAAATAGAGAATATAATTTAAAACTATCAAACCTTAGAATAGAGGAGGGGCTTTCCATTGGCTCTAGGAGAATGGTTATTAATCTCAGCTTCTAAAGGTATTTATTTTGACAACTTTTCTTTTGGCCTTGTTCAAGTGAATTCATGGCTGCTGAATCCACATATAAAGAAGTTAGACTGTAATTCATATATATATATATATATATATATATATATGTATATACAGTATATATGTACAGATGCTCCCCTACTTACGAACATTCGAGTTACGAACAACGGTACATACGAACACAAATTGAAGGAAGTCCAAACATGTTCGTAAACATCCGTAGATTTCATTTCAAGTTAAATCTCTCTCTCTCTCTCTCTCTCTCTCTCTCTCTCTCTCTCTCTCTCTCTCTCTCTCTCTCTCTCTCTCTCTCCGTATTTTGATTTTTAATGCAGTTAAATCTTCACATTTCTTTGAAAATTATTAAAAAAAATTTTATATCCTTATTCGATGTTTCAATTAAGGGAATAGTAACGGATCGGAAGAAAACCACTTGATTTGCCTCTCGCCTTCCGTCAGAAGAAATATAACGTCATCAGACTTTTGGCATTTTTTTTTTTATTTCTTAACATATTAGAAATATCTTCAAGATGAATATTACATCAGCGCCAATATGTTACAGAAAATCAGTTTCCCTACAGTTCTTATTATTAGGTATCATGCGAAATCATTGTAGCTCTTTCTGTGTGTGTGTGTGTGTGTGTGTGTGCTCGCTCTGTCAATCGCATACGGGTAGTTAATTCTTAAGCTTCATACAGTATTCAATTTTTCGTTCAATATTAAGCCTTCATATTTCATTAGACATTATTGTGTTTAATTGTGGTTTATTAAAGCACGTTCATATATTTTTTTTTAATTTCTTGAGCATTTCAATAATCAACAATTACTTTTGATTTACTTTTGGTTGGGAGATCAGCTGATCTCAAGGTGACGCTGCAGTATTACGATTATGCGCACATATAGTACGAATAACACTGATTTATATAATTTTCTTGATATTCGAAATCTCTTCATAGTGAATATTACAACAGCGCTAATATATTATAGGGTATCACATTTTCCATACAGTTCGTTGATAGACCTTATTATTAGTTATAAACGGAATACGCAACCCCCCACCTCTCTCTCTCTCTCTCTCTCTCTCTCTCTCTCTCTCTCTCTCACTCTCTCTCTCCGTATTTTGATTTTTAATGCAGTTAAGTCTTCATATTTCTTTGAAAATATTAAAAAATTCTTTATATCCTTATTCGATGTTTCGATTATGGGAATAGTAACGGATCGGAAGAAAATCACTTGATTTGCCTCTCGCCTTCCGCCAGAAGAAATATAACATCAGACTTTTTTTTTTCTTAACTTTACGGTAAGTTGTAGGCTACTAATCTCATAACTAATGATACAGACCACTAAAACACTTGATATCGTTACTCGGTGTTTCGATTATGAGAATTCTGTAATAAGATTACTCGGCAACATAATGAAAGGAAATCATTCGGTTTGTCAGCGCTCTTCCGCCAAATACATGACGTCACAAGATACGTGACGTATACTCTACAAAGAATGATTCCGTCGGTCAAAATTGAAATAAAACAATTCAGTAAACTAACCTCTCTCTCTCTCTCTCTCTCTCTCTCTCTCTCTCTCTCTCTCTCTCTCTCTCTCTCTCTAACATACGTAGTACAGTACTGTACGTATTCTCTCCATTTTATTAAATGTTTTTTTTTCAGTACAAACCAATACAGGTTACTTATACAAGCCTTAAACATACTTAAACATACTTATATAAACCTTCAATATACTTATACAGTACTGTATATGCCTTAAACATAAATTATAATACAAAATATGGCACTGAAGCAACTTACGAACAGTTTGAACTTACGAACGATCGTTCGGAACGTAACTCGTTCGTAAGTTGGGGAGCGTCTGTATATATATATATATGTATGTATATATATATATATATATATATATATATGTGTGTGTGTGTGTATATATATCTATCTATATATATATCTATGTATGTATGTATGTATGTATGTATGTGTATATATATCTATATATATATATATATATATATATATATATATATATATATATATATATATATATATATATATATATATATATATGGATTAATATCAACACAACATCGTGTTCAAATAGAAATAAATTTCTACCTCATACCTGGGATCGAACGCTAGCCCCTTCTAATGAAAGGCCGGGTCGAAACCAACCATGTCACGAGAGCCCATAAAAAGAATTGGAACCTGACCGCTACCAGCTGTCCGAGGATTTACCTGGCGAGACATCAGTCTCTTACCAGCGAGTTTTACCCAATTCCCCGGGCCACCACGTGACACAATTGGTAGTAATTCATTCAAATTACCCCTAATGAGTCAATATGGAATAATATCAACACAACATCGTGTTCAAATAGAAATAAATTTCTACCTCATACCTGGGATCGAACGCTAGCCCCTTCTAATGAAAGGCCGGGTCGAAACCAACCATGTCACGAGAGCCCATAAAAAGAATTGGAACCTGACCGCTACCAGCTGTCCGAGGATTTACCTGGCGAGACATCAGTCTCTTACCAGCGAGTTTTACCCAATTCCCCGGGCCACCACGTGACACAATTGGTAGTAATTCATTCAAATTACCCCTAATGAGTCAATATGGAATAATATCAACACAACATCGTGTTCAAATAGAAATAAACTTCTACCTCATACCTGGGATCGAACGCTAGCCCCTTCTAATGAAAGGCCGGGTCGAAACCAACCATGTCACGAGAGCCCATAAAAAGAATTGGAACCTGACCGCTACCAGCTGTCCGAGGATTTACCTGGCGAGACATCAGTCTCTTACCAGCGAGTTTTACCCAATTCCCCGGGCCACCACGTGACACAATTGGTAGTAATTCATTCAAATTACCCCTAATGAGTCAATATGGATTAATATCAACACAACATCGTGTTCAAATAGAAATAAATTTCTACCTCATACCTGGGATCGAACGCTAGCCCCTTCTAATGAAAGGCCGGGTCGAAACCAACCATGTCACGAGAGCCCATAAAAAGAATTGGAACTTGACCGCTACCAGCTGTCCGAGGATATATATATATCTGTATATATTAGTAAAAATTTATATAAAAGTTATATTCTAAGACAAAAATTTACTGGTGAAAGAATAACAATAGGGTTACTTAAATTATTTCTTTTTTTTGCATCCATTGAAGTATAGTCGTCAGAGGTAAAAGGTGTTTGGAAAAATATAAACCTGGTACACAACTGAGCAGATGCAAGAACCCCTTGCAAAGAAAAAAAATCATACAGTAATTGAAAGTTGCCAAACTCCTAATATTTTAAACCTATACATTCAAGTTCCTCACTTCACTGGATTGCAATTCAAAGCCTGCTACGGTTATAAATTATAGATAAGGAAGGGCAAAGCATTTTTGGATAGATAACACAAAAAAAAAGGAACATTTTTTCTAATGCTATCAGCCATGACTAAATAAAACTGAACCGTCCCTAAACAGAGACCTATCCACAAATGCAAAACTCACCATTTTTCCTAATCAGGAAAGATGGAAAATGTGGAAGAAATTGTTCTGGTCACCAAACCAATCCTGCCACTAATCTCTGAAACCATGTATTGGTAGCCAGCCTCATGGGACCTAAGACAGACAATCAAGAGGGCCTAAAAATGCCTTTCACTCTAATGATACAGTGGACAGTCTTCTTGTGCTTAGATGAAACACATGGAGACTTGGGTGAATAGCTCTCGAAACAAGTGTGAAATGATTGACTCTGCAAGGGAACTCACTCATACTGAAGATTAAACCACTCTTTCCAAAGTTAAAAGGGAGGCATCAGTGTTATCCGGCTGTTCAAAGGCTCCATGAACTTACCTATCCCTGCCCAGACCTTGAAGAATAGAAGAAATAGATAAAGGTCCAGGTTTGACCAGTCCTGAAACAAGTAATCCAACTTGCATGGCAAGGGATCCATACATGCTAACATAAAACCTCATATCTTCTCACTGGGAAGTAATAATTTTGTCTACATTTAGGAAAGTGGCAACAGGCTAATAACTAGCAGTTTAATCTATGACTGCAGGCCTTACATGATGAGGAATCATACATCTGACCTTGGTGGGCCCTTCCTCTGAAGGCAGAGCAGAACAATTATTAGGCCTGTGAAAAACCTTCACACTTCTCCATCACTAATAACTTCTGAACCTATGGATCCCCAAATACTATAAACAACTCCATGCAGACTATGCAAGAACTAGACTGCTTTCCATTCAAATACCTAACAGGTGACTATCATACAAGTATCTGGACATATACTATTGATTTTGAAACCATGAAATACTTGTCCCAAAAAATAGGCCTCACCAAAGTTCCTGAAAAGAAATAATGAAAAAAGTATTCATCACTTAGTATACAAATACTGATAATGCCCCTTTTGCTCCAAATCAGAAGGAAAGGATAAAAACTTAGTTTTGATACTGGTTCCCTAACTGAACTCTATTATGGTGGTAAACAAAATTCCTGTGAGCCAAAGCCCCATAGTATTAAAAATAAAACAAACTAAAGACCTTCCCCATTAAGTGAATCTTTTTATTAGCTCACCAGTTTACAGACACAGCATTCTTGCTTAATTTGCTAAAACAAAGTGAATTCTCTGATGAACAGATCTAATCTTCCGCTTAGTCCAGGGCAAAGTCCACCAGATCCACCCAAGGTAACTCGAACGATGGATTCGATCAATGACTGAAGTCCTACGGTGGTACCCTAGTACCTTCCCCAAGGTCATTTCACTCAAGTAAGAGTGCAAGGACCTTCTTTGGGCTTCTTACAGCAGTCCATATGACAAGAGTCCGAAATGTAATCGGGGGCCAATGATCGCTCATGCCAGTCAACGGCAATGAAAAGAGAACTCCTGGCATGGAAACCAGGAAAAAGAAAAGTACCAGGTACTTCTCTTACTGTGGGTTGGAGCAGAGGGAATACCACAGCCCAGTGCAGCAAAGCCCTCCAATCCATATTCTTGGTCACCTAAAGTGTGTATGCACTCGCATACAGCCTCAAATGATGCTAACCTCTCTATGAACTGAGAAACTACATATCAGTAGGAGGAGGAGGTAGCATTTCGTATCCAGGAAAAGAAGAGGGAAGTTGCCAAACCTCCTCTATCAACATTAGAACAGAAAGTGTAAAAGGCAGTATATTTCTGTCCTGTCCAGCTACCAGAGTAGCTGGAGGCTCCGGAGTAATCAGGACCAGGGGTGGCCAAAACATGGGGTCGGAAACCACTTGGGTGCCATCAAGGCCCCCTCGAGAGAGTGGTGGTGTCATAAGAAGCCCTATTTGTGTGGTTTCAGGAACCACAGCACTGGCGCACACTGTCACAGAGGATGGGGTAGGTGCACTCACAAGGTGCCACAATCACATAGGCACAACTCCTGACACTGAGGGAGTACAAATAGGTTCAGGACTCCCTGGCACAAGGTCAGGGTGAATAACACAGGGGAAGGGGGTGGAAATCAATTGCACTGGGCCAGGGAAACATCAGGGCCAGGGGCAACACTCCTCTTGGCATTATTCTTTCTTTTATCTTTATTGTATTGGCTGCTGGGGACACTGCTTCCAACTCCAGCAACTTACCCAACTTGCGATATGTTTCGAAGAGGGAAACGTCAAGATCCTTGGCACCGGGGGAACCATCACATCCTTCACTACTGGCATTACTGGGGACAGTTTAGGCATGGATAAATGCAAAGGAAGTAATGGGAGAGACGTAGCTTTAGCTATCAACTCCCTTAACAAAGTCATGGAGGGCCTACCTGAAAGAACAAAGGAAGACCAAGACTTCCTTAAGTCAAGCTCGTTATTGGCACTGTACAGTCACACAATGGCCTTCAGCCTATAAAGGAAAGTGCAAACACCAGGGGTTCTCCATGCACCAGCGAAAACTAAAACACCAGACGATGCCGATCTAGGTCTTCCTGACATCTGCAGTGTACCTCCTAGGGAAGCAACCCCCCCCCCCCAAAGAGACAGAAGCAGTGAGGCTTCCCTGGAATCATCTTGGGCACTGACTGGTGTGACCCCAACAAATGCTTCTCTCATTTCTTCCCCTAAATGGTTTACATCCACCACTACACCATAAGTCACGACCTGTTCTAAGGACAAATGAATGACTGCAAACAGTTATGCCCCTTACAAGATGCCCAGAGGGAGAGGGGGTTAAAGAAAATTGCAAAGTTTTTTCAGTTGTCTGTGCATCAGTACTAGATATTGGCCTAAACAATAGTGAGGAATCTTCAACTTCAAAGGGGAACGGCTCCATGCACCGCACCCTAGCCAGTTAGATAACCGCTGGTCATCTAACTTGAATGACAGAGTCCAGCTCACTTGCAGGGATACCCCTAATTAAAGGACAAGAGTTTGTATGGTACATAGGAACAAAGGCGTAATTAGAACAAAATGATAAGCTAAGGGAAGGGGAGTCCAACACTTTAAACCATAAATTTCTTGGATCTTTTAACCAAACTACAAATTCATGCAGAGCTGGTCATGCCACAAAAGGAAAAGTTCTGCCAATGAATTAAGAAATGATGAAAGCAGTAGTGCAACAGACCGCAAGCCCAAAGAGGGGACCGAACACTGACCAACTTGGCACAATGCACAGCGTATACGACTGACCAGTACCAGTGTCTCTTTCAGAAGTAACGAAATACCTTGTGAAAGAAAAGGTAGTCTATTCTCTAGGTACATGGTGAGGGAGGAATTCCAGTTTGTCAATTTCTTAGTAGTTGATACAGGTGAACAGTGATTAGCCCTGCCGCCCTTCCTGGATGTAAGCCATAGCACCAAGGGCATTTAGCTCTCTGAGAATAACCATGGGTCACATGCGATTGGCTGTCAGTGCAGCTGAAGGGGAAAGGGTACAGGAACCAAAGCGGCTTGCCCTGATCCACACAGATTTTGGTACTGGGTGGGATCCTTTCCTCTCCAAATAGATGAGAGATTGCTTGAAAGTATCTTTTACCTTCTCTCTCAAGTTGACTTATCCAACACTGTCCTTGGTGTCTCTCTTCTAAGCAGCTAGTGAGTATTTTGGCTGCAAATTCACAAGACAGGATACAGTAGTATGGGTTGCAATTTTTTTTTTTTTTTTTAATTTTTAGACTTCAAGTTGCCACTTTCACTTAATAGCTTGTTCAATTCAGAAAGCAAATAATCACAATATATAATTCTCATAACAAATAGTGTATAGCTACCAACTTTAAAAAATCTATATCTATACAATAAAAATAAACATGTATTATATTAAGTAAAGATGAGCTTATGACATCATACAGACATAATATAATTTTTAAAAAAATACTCTTCATTGAATAGCTGTTACTTTGTAAAACATTAATAATACTCCCGTATGTTTATGGGCCATAAATAAGGATTGGAGATATTTGAGTCCCTCTCAAAATTTTTGTTCCTTTGTGATCCCTGAAAAACAAAAACAAAAATATATATCTTTAGAATATATAAACATTTAAAATACCTTAAAGATAAAATGCAATTATATGTCTATGAAAATGGGTTGAACAAAGGAAAACCTATCTTTGGCGAGGTGCTGTGGAGTTTCCAAGGACTTTCCTATTAAAGGCTAGAATGGAGAATCGAAATATACATAGCTACCAACGAAATATTGTCTTCTCTGCTCTAGAGCCAGCTTTTCAACATTCGCAACTTGAATTAAATGTGTAAAAGGGAGACCTAGGAGTCTAGAGCCATTAAAACTAACACAGAGCCTTAAATGCTGAATTTTTTTGGCAACGGATGAATGTCATCACCTAAAATAATACTACTTGTGCACTGATTTGTGCCAAGCTACCATTTTCCAAACTCAAAGTGAGAATAAAATATTCTCCCTCCCTACACGAGGCTAGGGAGGAGGGAGAGTCTTGGCGACCACACAGTATCTTCTCCAAAACAGGATTTTCCTCCATTAAAAACACTTTTTTTGGGGTTAGTATTCGGTGTGGTCTCCAGGGACTAATACAGTAATACCTCGGTATTCGACGATAAGTCGTTCCAAAAAGATGATCGAATATCGATTTGTTCAAACACTAAATCATTATTTCCAACAACAAACAATTTAAGAGTGAATAATGGATCCCAAACCCCATTTTATTCCCTGAGTAGCATGATATATTTTGAAAAAGAATACCTTCTGAAGATGGGAATCTCTGCAGATATAATTATAGGGTAGACATGAGACAAAGGTTAGAATTTACCTATCTTGAAGCTGTAATATAGAGAGGGTCCCGACTCTGAGGAGGCTTTCCGTTCTAGTCTAAAAGTAGAAGACACGGAGTCACAATTAGGAGACAGTCAGGAATGATGGGGATAAACTCTGGCTATCTCTCACACATAGCTATAAATGCAAATACTCTCAACCGTGATACCTCCTCCCACTCATCGAAGGCAGGCAGCAATAACGAATGTAGAAACATCCGCGCCATATATTATATATATATATATATATATATATAACATATATATACATATATATATATATATATATATAACACACACATATATATATATATATATATGTATGTACATACTTACATACATACATACATACAAGGTCGGAGGATGCCTGTTGAAGAGGTGTTGACGTGTAAGAGTCTACAAGTCTGAATAGACTAACTATCAGTGAGCAACATCAATCATGTGGAAAATGGGAGAGGAAATCCCCACCAAGAATTGGCAATGTGATGTCAGTGACGAGAAACTTGCATTGATATATGGCGCATCCAAACAAAAATGCGAGTGTTTGAAACCCATGGGTGGGGATCGCAGATCCATTGTCAGCTACCAGGAGGATGTAGGCAGGTTTAGACAGGCTACAATGAATCCTGAACAGTGGCCTACTTAAACGTTTGTTTGGGTACTGATAACCATTCACACATTTCTTCACAACAGGTCCGAATCTGGGGTGGTAGTAACATAAATGTGGCCGACGGGCATCAGTAAGGGGCTGTAAAGGTGGTCATTTGGGGTGTAAGCGAGGGGTGGCATATGTGGGTGGAGGGCGTACAAAGGTCAGGCACGTCCCAGGGGGGGCATCTGTGTCCTACAACATTCACATTGGCTCCAGTTGATGTTGAATAATTGTCCTCTTTGTCAGAAGTGGAGGTGTAGATAAAGGTCTTGAAGGTGGTGAAGTGGCTGTTCATAAGGGTGTCGACTTTGATTATCAGGTCCTTCATGAGGAAGGTACCAACATCAGGGATGGCAGCATGTACAAGTATGGGCATGTGTCATACCCACGGGGCACAAAGTAGGATCACCTGCCAAGGAGAACAATCTGAGGTAGTTCGCAGGTGAGTGGTAATGGTAATTTTCCAGAGAGTGAGCAGAGTGTTTTGGTCTCCCAGCGGTTGTTGCAAGTGTGGAAAAATTTGGCTATACAGGCAGCCTGCAATGGCAAGAACTGTTCAAGGAGGTGTGTTTATGGCATTGTACGCTATTGTGATGTCCCATTAGTCGCAAAGCCAATCCCGAGATTTCCACCGGGAAAGTGTCCTCGGGGATAGCTGCGCTAACACAGTTTGCTTTGGTGCTTGAGTGAGTCAAGCTCTTGATGCAAAACTGAACTTCAGCATGCTCGAACCAGGCTAATGTTTTTCCCAATGGAGAAAAGCGGCAGTTTCATTGAGACAGCATGTGTCGAAGAATCAGGTTCGGTGGGCAGCATTATAGCACGTGGGGCACAGCAGTGAGAGGTAATTGGGGAAGGAGATAGTCACTCCAGGGTCACCAATTGTGCAAGTGAGCAGTTAGGTGATAACTGAGAGGCAAGGCGAATGCAACTAAACTTTAACAATCATCGAATTCATGTACAAGGACTTGCAAGCAAGTATGTCACAAAAATTCAAATAAAATAAAACATGACCTAGAATTCTTACACAGGTTGGTCTATCAACAATGCATGGAAGAGCAAGTGAAATCATAAAAAATCAAAACTGATACAGTGTACAAGCGTGTGTAAAACACTATCGGTAGAGAGGTATAAACTCGGGCATATCAGACATGCAGCAAAGATCACTATTAGGAACAAAGGAAAGAGCAAACATTTTGGTTACAATAGATATTTCTTCTTGAAAAATGGAAAGTCTAAGTAAATGCAGTAACACTTACTAGCGAAGTCGTCTCCCTGATCATTAACGACATTCTTTCGGCAACGAATCTCTTCAGGAGAGAGACAGTAATCAGTACAGCCCTTCAAAAGGTTTGTATCTTTGTGAGAAAAAATTTCCCTTTACCATATGCTTTCATTTGATGTGCTTCAAGTACAGTGATATCTCTCAATACAAAAGTCTCTGTATACGAAAAATTGATGGTACGAATAAAGATTCTCCGGGCTGCCAAGAAAATTCACGCCACCAAACTGTAAACTCGTCACTATTCTCCTGCTCTCCCATTGGTTATCTCCCTACCCTGATGCTAGTTACTGCTATAACATCCTGCTGCTCTCCTATTGGTGAGCGTTTTTCCCAGCAAGAATCTTCGTATCCAAGTCCTTCGACCGTTTCGTTTTGGCAGCGCTATCGTTCACATTGAATTTGTTGATTTTGCTTTCATACTTATAGTTGTCCTGTTGCATTATTCAACTCGTACCGTATTAGCCATGGGTCCCAAGAATGTTGCTGATCAAGCAAAGAGGATATTTTCTATGGAGACAAAGCATGAGATAATCAAGAAGCATGAGGCTGGCATGCGGTTAAGTGTGATTGCTAAGGAATATGGCTGAAATACATTGACAATTCATTGTGTTTAGTAGAGTATAGCATTATCATAAAATTTAATGTCGTGATTTTGTAGGGCTTGGAACAAATTAGGCGATTCGTGATTTTGTAGGGCTTGGAACAAATTAGGCGATTCGTGATTTTGTAGGGCTTGGAACAAATTAGGCGATTCACATGTATAACTGACCCCATTACAGCCCCCAGCCCCCACCTCCAATCACGAATCAACATTCACAAAATCACAGATTCGCAAGATTTTCTATAGAGAAATTATCTACAAAATATTTGAGAAAATTTTATATATTTAAAAAATATTTTTCTTTCATTTCAGTATATAAATATCAGATTGTGACATATTGTTCCTTTTAATCTCATGCTTATTCATTTATATTAATCTAATATCATTAAGTACATTTTCAAGTAAAAAACAAAATAAACATTACTTTGTTGTGTGCTATGTATAAACACACCATGCTAATATGCGTATCAAATATATTAGTGATATATTTTTCTTTCATTTCGGTAAATAAATAACAGATCATAATATATTTTTTCTTTTAATCTCATGATAATTTATTTACAACTACACTAATAAGTATATTTTTCAAGTTAAAAACCACAATGAACAGAACTATATTGTATGTACGAACGCACAATGCTACTACGCATATCAAACACGTAGCGATTAATTTTTCTATCATTTCAGTAAATAAATAACAGATCATCACATACTTTTTCTTTCAACCTGATGATTAATTATTTACAGTGATACAAAATTAATTGGATCTGTAAGGGCTTTTATTAAGTGATTATTTCCTGTAGCGAGTCGCCTTTTACATGTAAATAGCCTAATTCGTTCCAGACCCTAGAAAAACACCACATTAAATAATTATATAAATGATATTCAGCCCTAAATATACTAAATATATGAAAAGTACTGTATTTTGATCATTTAATAATAAAGTAACATTGATATTCTCAACAAGTGTTTAAATTAGAGCTAACAGTAAAAATACAGTAACAAAAGTGTCGAACCTTACCTTTGGAAGGAGGCGATGTCCGAGAGCAAAGTGTGGGGTGGTAAAGGAGGATGAAAAGGGCGGAAAATGTTTACATACAAGTGGCAGAAAGCTTAAGCACTTAACTTAACAAAACAGATTTATAAATGACAGGCAAATTTCCCCCTCGAAGCGTAACCGCTATGTGGGGTGCAGATAGCCATGTGGCTGTTAATGCATGCGTCCCCTGTTGATATATGATATCCTAGAAGGAAACTTCTAGGGTACTCGCACCATAAGTTAGAATTCTATGAAACCTTTAGCTTAATTCTCTGGGAATATCTATTGTAGTCATATATACCCAAAGGAAGCTACTGAAGGAACCTTCCATCAGGACGACATGGCCATCTCACCCAAAAATAGATTTTTCGCTTCGCTCAAAATCCGTTTTATAAATGACAGGCAAACTTCTTTATAGTACTCAAGCGCACGATCTGTGAGAATTTTTTCTGGGTGTCTCTTTTCTACGAGAGTGAACATTTTAAAGTAGCCATCTAGACCCTCTTTAATTTCTGGCATTGTCAGTGGCTCATCCTCCTCTCCGCCGCTGTACTCTTCCTGAACGATGTTCACTCGCATGGCCTCCAACTCCTTCAAGTCATCTGTCGTAAGTTCCTCTTGGTGCTCCTGGAAAAGCTCATCAATGTTGGCCTCATCAACTTCCAGACCAATGGGCTTCCCGAGTGTAACGATCTGGCCAACTTCAGATTGAGCGTCAGGTTCAGGATCGTCAACATTTTTGGAATCGTCTTCAGTTTGGTCTGCGTGAAAGCCCTCGAAATCTCGTGCGGAGACGGCATCAGGCCACAGCTTCCTCCAAGCAGAGTTTAAGGTGCGCCTCGAAATCTCCTGCCAAACTTGATCGATCATTTTGAGGCATATGACAATATTAAAATGCTCCTCCCAAAATTGACGAAGAGTGAGGTTTGTGCTCACAATGATTTCAAATCATCTCTTGAAGAGATATTTCGTGCAGAGTTTCTTAAAGTTGGAAATCACTTGCTGGTCCATGGGCTGGAGGAGAGGGGTAGTGTTCGGTGGAAGATAGAGAATCTTGACGAAGGAATATTGTGGTGCAATATCTTCATGGAGGGAAGGAGGGTGAGCAGGGGCATTGTCCAGTACCAGCAGGCATTTCATAGGGAGGGGCTTCTCTTCCAAATACTTTTCCACAGTCGGACCAAAACAAATATTTATCCACTCGATAAACAATTGTCTGGTTACCCAGGCTTTCCCATTAGCCCTTCACAACACGTTTAGACTTTCCTTAGTGACTTTGTGGGTCTTGGAGGCTTGAGGAGCATCGGAGTGATACACCAGCAGAGGTTTCACCTTGCAATCCCTACTGGCATTTGCACAGAGTGCAAGGGTAAGCCTATCCTTCATAGGCTTATGCACAGGTATCCTCTTTTTTCTGCCGTGATATACATTCGAAGAGGCATTTTTTTCCAAATAAACCCCAGTCTCATCACAATTGAAGACTTGCTGGGGACTGCAGCCTTCCCGGACAGTTAACTCGTCGAACATCTTAACAAACGCTTCGGCCGCTTTCATGTCCGAGCTTGCAGCCTCCTCAAGACGCACCACCGAATGAACACCTGAGTGTCTCTTAAATTTTTCAAACCACCCATAAGAAGCATTGAACTCTGGGGGTTCCGGCTTCGATGTTACTTCTCCTGCGTCGGCTTCGGCCTGAGCATGCATGAGATCACCGAAAATGGCGCTGGCTTTCTGGCAGATTATCACTTCGATGATAGTGTCTCTAGCCATTGCTTTGTCCTTTATCCAGACAAGCAGCAGTATCTCTATATCCTCATGGAGGTGGCTCCTCTTGCTGGAGAAAAGTCATGCCCTTAAAAGGTGTTGCTGCTTTGATAGCTTCCTTCTGCTTTAGGATTGTTCCTATCATAGATGGATTTTGGCCATATTTCTTCGAAAGCATACTTAACCGCATGCTGGCCTCGTATTTCTTAATTATTTCCATCTTCATCTTCATGGAAAGCATCCTCCTCTTCTTTCCCTTAACATCAGCGACTTTCTTGGGACCCTTGGCTAATGATATATCGTAGGATCACACACGATAACAGCACGTACAGTAAAATTGTTACGAAAGTGAAATCGCTAACACCAAGTCAATGCGTACGATACCGCTGCCGGAACGAAAAGACACAGGAACGCCAGTGCGTAGATGCACGATGGGATACAGTAGAGTAGATGTTGACCAATACGAGAGCAGGATCTCATGGTGGTAACTAGGATCCAATTAGGGAGAAAACCAATGGGCACTCAGGAGGATGGTAGCGAGTTTACAGGCTGGCGGCGTGCAAATTTTAAAATCCGTCTTAGATACAGTTGGGCTCCCGCTCTGTACCACCTTTCGTTGTCCGAAACATTTTTCATGATCCGAGTCATAAACTTCTTCACATCTCCTTTCGTGAGGTGAAAATTTTGTAAGCCGATTCTTTCATAAATAGAGGTTTGACTGTACTGTACTATACAATAAATTAACAACTATTAAAAATATGAAAGAGGTTTGTTTATGTGTGATAGAAAAGAAAGCTCTCTACAGTAAGGGTAACTGTAATAAAGTACAATACTGTATATTTCTCATATGTACAGCATTATACTGTAACTACTGTGTTATGGTAGTTTGTTATTAGTGTTTATTCTTAAAACTATTCTTGAATTATTCTAAATTGTTTATAATATTTCTTGATGTTATTAAAAACTTTATATATCAAAATAGGCAGTTAAAAGATTGTTTAAATGACGTTTGAAGTACAGTATTAACAAAGTTGCCCTTTTCGCTTGGGTTCTGGTCCCTAATCCCCCCAAATCAAGGGAGGGGGACAGTATATGAAAAATTTATGATACGAAAGCCGCTCTGGAACGAATTTTTTATCTAGAGGTATTACCAGACTAAAGCACTCAAAAACACAAAATCACACACATAAAAAGTGGGCTATTGATAATGTCTCTGTCTGGTGATCACCAGACTTGGGTTCGAGTTCCACTCAAACTCGTTGGTTCCTTAAGTGTCTGCAACCTCACCTTCCTTGTGAACTAAAGATAGGGTGTTTGGGGGAGTCTATAGGTCTACCTGGTGAGTCATCAGCAGTTGTTGCCTGGCCCTCCCTAGTCCTAGCTTGGGTGGAGAGGTGGCTTGGGTGCTGATCATATGTATATATGGTCCATCTCTAGGCTATTGCCCTGCTAGGTAAGGCAATGTCAATGTCCCTTGCTTCTGCCATCCATGATTAGCTTTTAAACAATTGCAAAGAGCAGAAATCAGCATGACTTCACTTTTAGTGGACCAACATAAGTGATGTGATATAGTACCGCAGTTGGCTGACGACATACTCCTATTTAAGGATGATGGTTTGTATTTGTGTAGGATCAAATATATCACAGGAAAGAATTTGTATCATGCTTTTAATGAATGTAAAAATACTTTGTGCTGGATTTGTGTCACAAATTATATCTACAGTAAAGCTTTCAAAAAATTTTCTTATTGTTAAAATTATCTACCATTAACTTGAAACAGAAGTTTACCTTTTTCCCCTTCCTATACGATGGTGGTGTATATTCATCACCGTCGTCTTCCTCACTAGATGACATAAATGAATTGTCGTCATCATCGAGAGGAAAATGGCTCTTATGTTTAGAGTATTTCTGAAACAAAAATGAGTAAGAGTAAAATCCAGTCAATGCCTTAGGCAAAACCATGCTTACCATATACAATAAACTGGCAAATTCGTAGATAATTTGTATTTTTCCTAACTATACAAACCTTAGCTATTTATTAGGGGTTATACTTTCGCCGGAGCTGAAATGACGAGCCATTAAAATTTAGGGAGGGTTAACTACCCACATCGCTAGTTAGCGGGGGTAGAGGGGGGTAGCTTGCTACTACTCCCATTCACACACCTGTGATTTAGTCCCTTTGCTTGGAGGTAGGACTTCAAGAGGGATAGGGATGGCGGGCACGTTTGTATAAATAGCTAAGGTTTGTATAATTAGGAAAAATACAAATTATCTACGAATTTGTCATTTGTTCCGTAACTGGAATACAAACCACGCTATTTATTAGGGGTGACTCACCCATTAGGAAGGATGGACGTCCTTGCTAATTTAGCTTTTGGCTTTGCCCGGGGACTCCTTATCTGGGTATGTTAGTGCTAAAAAATAAGGAGTCCCTGCCCTCGCTAAACCTTGCTATGCAAGGTCCACAGCCTACGCAAGCTGTGTGTTGAGACGTGTAGAAGTGTGACTGTCTAGGTAAAGTTATTCCGAGTCTACGTAAGAAAAACCTGATGTAACCAAGACTTCCCAATACCACCTCGCCAGGGTATGGCAACGCAACAGTATTAGCTTAACACTAGGTACACAAGGGAGCATGGTTTACCTACAGTGGTTTGAGTCAGCTTATGCAGAGAACCCAGGATGCTGCTTTCCCCACGAGAGGGTAGGATGAAGAAAAGCATAAGAGCCAGTCAAATCTTTTCACTCACGCAGACTAAAACCGGGTAACAGTGCCCTCAACCTTCTGCTACTTGTCTAATAAGGAGCTTGAGGTATACAACCAACTGTTGTGCAGTCATCACCAGACCGATAGAGATCGTATTGAGTTCCTGTGGATCACGTCTTGCAGGAGAAAGGTTGAGAAAGTCACCTGGAGCATTCACACCCTTTCTTGTAAAACCTGCGTCACAGAGTAATCTGCTAAGAAGGACCAGGGGCATAGTTATGCCCCTGACACTGTGAGTCGTCATGTCGAGATGATGTTTCGGTGATCTTCCTCTAGTCTCTCCCAATGCTGACAAATAGGAGGGACCAGGGCACGCTGTTGCCGCTTTCTTTAGGTAAAGTCTCACACCTTACCCTGGGTACAGTAATGGATGATATGGATCGTTCCTTACCTAGTTGAGACTTGTGTAGGATCCGTCACCTCTGGAGACTGTGTCTGGTGACATACTCAGGGACGAAACTAAACATCGTC
This sequence comes from Palaemon carinicauda, assembly GCF_036898095.1. Classification (NCBI taxonomy): domain Eukaryota; kingdom Metazoa; phylum Arthropoda; class Malacostraca; order Decapoda; family Palaemonidae; genus Palaemon; species Palaemon carinicauda. The sequence goes on from NC_090732.1 coordinate 73,093,583, forward strand.
TTTCGCCCTTCTCAATAATGGGCGATGTCGAAAGAGAGACCATGAAGTTCCTTGACTCATATGGTTGCTGTCCGAGTGTGTAGGAACTTTGTATTCTTAAATCAGAAAATTTGTTGCCTGGTGAAGTGGAACACAAGGAGGTCCCTTTAGGGATCGAAGATTTGAACCATGTTCTGAGAGGAAGGTCTCAATTCAGACTGGGGAAAGGCAAGTTGTAAGTCCGTATGAGTTAGGAAAAGTCTATCGATGAGAGGGTGTCCCTTTCTTTCAGATTGAAGGTGAAGGATCAAGGTTGAGTGATCATCTTTACCTGTCAAAACTGATTAGGGAGTCTTTTCCTCTTGCATTTACTCGAGGATTCCGCTATTGCTGGAATCGAGGTATCGAGTGGAGAGACACTTTCACATGACGCCAACCACACACAAGATACTGCCTGGTAGACTGTTGGTGAAGAATTCCTCAGATATCTAGACAACCTTTTCGCATAGAGGTATTGGGTAGTTTTCAGGCGTACAATCATAGCAAAGCTATAGCTTGTGGTAGGTGTCGAAGTGGGTTGTCTGTTATGTGGAGAGGGTTCTCTTGGAGGCTCTATCAGGAGCTGCAAAAGGTTTGGAGACTTCTGCATAATGCCATAGCAGAGCTAGGAGAGTCCTTGAGAGGTTGACCGATGTTCTAGCCTTGTTGAGTGCCCTTCTCCAGATAAAACAGGGACACGACGTAAACGTCGTTGTTGTACCCACCGTTGTTGCCAGGGAGTCTTGGGGTCTAGGGCTGGTGAGCAACAGTAGCCCGAGATTCAGGAGCATTGCAAACTGACTCCCTAGTTGGAGGACCTCGTAAAGTCGGGACTTTGTTGGCTACATGGCGATCCAAAGTCCATTCGGTATACCTTATCTGAGATGCTGTGCACAGATTGTCGGCGAGCATGTTCTTCCAGTCTGGAATGAAGCGGGCTGATAGCGGTACCGAACGGACTTTGGCCCACCTTAGTGTTTTCACTATTAGATGGGAAGAGGCTACAAGCCAGTTCCTACTTGCTTGTCGATGTGAGTCTCTATGTGGTGTGTCCTCCATCACATCACTGAGTGGTCTGTTAGAAACCAATGAGATTGCTGAAGGACCAGAAAGTTGGCCTTCATCTGTTAAGAGGTTTAAGTGAAGGTACTTTCGGGCTCTGTACAGAGGGCTGAGGTCGTGTGGTGCAGCATTATGGTCCCTCCTTTCTTCTTTTTCTGACTCGAGTCTTCTGGAATGGAAGTCGTTCTTGTTTCGAGAAGGTTTTTGTGGAGATTGGTGTTTAGAAACATTCCCAGATACTCCAGTCTCCTGGGAGGGAAGTAGGGAAGATTTCCATAGGTTTACCCTGATCATTGAATCTTGGTAAAAAGACTTCAGAAGTTCCAGTGTTAATGCAAGGTTGCCACTGAGTCTGGTAAGGTCAGTCAGTCCTCCCGAGAGAGCGGAGACAGAAGCCAATCCTGTGAGACCAGGATGTGTGTAGTGAAAAGACCAAAACACAGTGCCTTGAACTGGTGTTTCTTGTTTGTCTAGTCTGAATCTTCCAACCTTCTTAGATGGATGGTTTGGACCTGTGAGTAAGTGTCCTTTAGGTCCAGTGTGCAAATGAAGACCTGAGGTCTTAGCCCTTGATCGAACTCCAACATGGTGTGGACATCGACCCAAAGGGACAGCTCCTTGGTGATCCTTTTGCATGGAAGATTGTCGACGCGATTCCCAGTGTAAGAATTCTTCTCTGAGAGAGAATTTCTTTAAAAGGAAGGCCACGCTTAGCCTTAACACGCATCCTGATGGGATTGATGCTATTCCTTAGAATAAAATCAATATGGTGAATGTTATTCAATGGTTAACCGTTGAGTATCGTGGTTACTGTGCAGTTGGAGAGTGCTCGCAAGTAGTTCCCTGTTGGCAAGCCATTGATGAGGGTTGTCAAACGTTTACCGATAACTTTAGTGTGATGGCAAACGGCCAGTACCGAGAAGTATGTTGTATAACTTCTGATCTAGGAACTACAGGAAGCGGTTCAATAGTAAGTTCGAGTCACGAACTGCTGGAAAATAAGCGATGACCGATGAATCGGTGGTCTGTGAGCTGATAGTGAGTTCGAGATCAGCAAGCTGATTATGGTCCCACCAGGTTAGTCAGAGATCAGCAAGCTGAAGATGAGCTTGTCAGAGATTAGCGAGCTTAGTTCAATGATCGAAGAAAGATGAGCTGCCCATCGGTGATCTAATGATCAGCAAGCTGATAACTGGTTATTTACTAGCAATCGGTGATTGGAAATGCTACAAATTGAAGATCGTTAGTCATTGGAGGGACTAGAGGTCAAAGATCAGCATTGAGTTAGCAATTGGCGATCTGGTGATCGGCGACCTAGCGATCAGTAAACTGTGAACTAGCCATCAGCAAACAGTAATCTAGAGATCAGTCTGTTGATGCTTTCCTGTTTGCTGGTGGTGGTCTGTCAAGGAAAAAAGAAACTTCAGAAGAGACAGGGACCAAGGAGTCTCCGTTTCGATTCCCTTGTTGGATGGAATCTTCGGGATCTTGAATCCTTCTATGGAGCCTTATTCCTCTTTTCCCGGTGGCAATGTTTATGTGTTTGCGGGGAGGAATGAGGCAATGGTGACCTGTCCAAAATGTTTTATTCCTTTTTACTGACAATTGCGCGAGTGTGTAGGTGAGTCTACAGCGATGACACACAGGATGATGCTGGTGCTTAATATCTTCCTGGAGAGCAAGCAAGCGCTGGTTCTTAGGTAAGAGCTGGTGCATTGGATCTGCGAGCCTTGACTCTTTGGCAAGAGCTGGCGCATGGATCCAGGACTGTAACTGCGCTGGAGGGCGCAGGAAAGTGAGGAAGAGCGCTGGTGTGCAGTAAGGCACTCTACAGTTTTGTGCATTCTCCATTGAATGCACCGAAGCGTGTTACTGGTTGCGAAATAGTGGAAGTATTGGTGCGTACGTGAGAGTACTACGTGGAGACTTGGCGCGTGCGTGCGGAAGACCATCGGAGTCCGCATGTAGAAGACCGTCAGCGCGCGCGGAAGGCTGTGTGCACGCAGTCAAGATTATTAGAGCGAGCATGCGCAAAGGCCATCGGCACAGCGCGTGAGGCCGTCGGTACGCGTGCGCGGTAGACTGTTGGCGCACATGCAGGATACCATCAGCGCCCGCGCTAAAGAAAGTCGGCACGCAGGAGACCGTAGGCGCCCGCGCAGTGGAAGAAAGTCGGCACGCATGGGCGAAACTGTTGCCACGCGCGTGTGCAAGACTATTGGCGTGCGCGCAAGAGTATTGGCGCTTGTGCGCTTGGAAAATCATCGGCTCGCATGCGGGAGACCAGCGGCTTCCGTGCGCAGAAGATCGTCGGCGCACGCAAGAGCATTGGTGCTAGCGCGCATGGAAAATCATCGGCGGGCGCGCAGGAGATCATCGGCGCCTGCACGCGGAAGATCGTCGGCGCGCGCGCACATACAAGACTGTTGGCGAGCGCTTGTAAGACTGCTGCACGCAGAAGACTATTGGCGCGCGCGGGGCAGACCATCGGTACCCGAGCGCGGAAGATCGTCGGCGCTCGCGTGTGTAAGAATGTCGGCAAGCGCGCGCGGGAGACCATTGGTACCCGCGCGCAGAAGATTGTCGGCGCTTGCGCGCGTAAGAATATGGGCTAGCGCTCGCGCGGGAGACCATCCGTACCGGCGGGCGGAAGATCGTCGGCGCTCGCGTGCGTATATAAGAGCGCACGCGCGAGACCATTGGTACCTGCGCGCGGAAGATCATCGGCACTCGCGCGCGTAAGAATGTCTGCGAGCGCGCGCGTAGGAATGTCTGCGAGCGCGCGCGTAGGAATGTCTGCGAGCGAGCGCGTAAGAATGTCTGCGAGCGAGCGCGTAAGAATGTCTGCGAGCGCGCGCGCTGGAGACCACCTATACCCGCGCGAGGAAGATCGTCGGCGCTCACGCGCGTAAGAATGTCGGCGAGCACGTGCGCGAAAGTAGCGCTAGTAGGTTGGCAGGTCAGCTGATAGGATGACCAGTGGCAGGACGATCAGGAACTGGGATGTGCCCTTTAAAAAAAGGCGAGCATCCACCGATGGGGACCGTAAGCAAGTCTGCGTTAGAGTCCAGGACCGAAGTCCTTTGCAGTGCAAGGTTGTGCTGGTAGATCGGTAAGTCAGCTGGCAGGACGATCAGGAACTGGGATGTGCCCTTTGTAAGGGTGAGCATCCTTCGATGGGGACCGTAAAATGTCCGTGTTAGAGTTCAGAACCGAAGTCCAAAGGACTACGTTGCAGCACAAGGTTGCGCTGGTAGATCGGTAGATCAGCTGGCAGGACGATCAGGCTGCACTGGAAGGTCTGCTTGATTCTCCGAAGAGGTGTCTCTATGAGAGGCCTCTCCCGCGAACGAGAGAGGTGAATACTTCGTAGAAGAGACTTGAAGACACCCGTGATGACGCCCCTTAGGGCGGGTGGATCAGCAAGCTGACCTTAGCAGTAGCGATCCTCCAAAGAGGAGTCTCTATGAGTGGAGAGAGGTGAACACTTCGTAGAAGAGACTTGCCAAGACCGCGCCCCGCCCCTGAAGGAAGAGAAACTAAGCAAGGGGGGAGAGAAGTCTGGCCAAAGGGCAGCAACAGCAGTCGGAGATGATGGATTTATTAAGATATGGGAAGTTCTCCCTCTGAATGGAGAAACAACCTCACACCTGGGGAGGAAACCTCCCTCGGAAGGAAGTTGTCCAACCCCTGGAGGCGAACCTCCTTTAGTGTTCTAAGATGATCTGAAGTGCTGGCCATGTTGTCACAGGAGTACTTCTAAGAGAAGGAATGACGCCCATGACGATGTCCTCCAAGGGACGGCAGTGACAGCAGATTCCCCACGCATGAACAGAACAGCTCTGCTTCGTTGGCACTCTTTATTCGAACGAAGAAAAACTGCATAGTTAACTGGGAAAATAAAACTAATTATTTTACAGAAATTCTCTAGGGAGGAACTCCGAAGAGGAACCCCGAGGGAACAACATAAAATAAGAATTAAGTATTGCGCCCTTCCTTCCCCAGACGACATCCACAGGAGAATGGGGGGGGGAGCGGAGTAACTGTAATAAAAACAGAATTATAGTTATTCAAATCAGCTAAGAATATTCACTTATAGTGAGAACCACTGATCCTCCGAAGGGAAGTGTTCCCCACGGAGAAAGCTGAAAAGTTAAAATACAATTAGATTTTCACTAAAAATAATTGAGACAAACAAACGGAAGAGAAAACTAACCCGCGCACGGAAGAGGAGCTTCCCCAATAGTACGATGTTGTATTAAAGGTGAACGACCTCGAGAAGAGAGAGAGACCGTAGTCAATCTTTGAAAGGCCACATTCGCTTCGCTCAGAAGTTTCCCGTAGGAAAAGAGGAAAAGGCAAAGACAATAGTTGAATGAAGAGGGGCCAGGCGATGGCGATTCCCCTGCGGTGGCCGAGTTAATGGAAATATGCCAACGGGAAGACCGATGGACCAGAGAGGGAGTGGTCGTTCCCCACGAAGTGGAACTGTGCTGGCCTTGCTACTACGCAAGTGTCGTTGTCGTATATGTATCACACACACAGCACAAATACTGAAAAGGAAACTTACCACATTTCTAGACACATATATACATACATAAACATGAAGACTGTTTATATATACTATATATACAAGTATAAGAAAAAGTAAGTTAAAAGACAAAAATTAATGGCAGTCCAAAATAGGCAAGGAGGGAGAGAAGAAACAACCGCTCTCGCTCCGAGCCAAAAGTAAAGTAACTAAATCACAGGTGTGTGAATGGGAGTGGTAGCAAGCTATCCCCCCCTACCCCCGCTGTTAACCCTTGCTAAATCTTAATGGCTCGTCATTTCAGCTCTGCCGAAAGTATAATCCCTAATAAATAGCGTGGTTTGTATTCCAGTTACGGAACAAATAAAATTTATAATTAAAAAGAATACCAATGTTATTTAAGGTCATTACTGTGAGAAATATGAAAAAAAAAAATAGAATTACAGAGACTTACCTTGAAGTATATTACAAAAAACTTCCAAACCCAAAATTACAATAATTTTAGTAATTTTATCAGATATAAAATAAGCCTATTGGTGAACTGGACATATTGTAACCTATATTCATCTAAAATCAATATCTAGTTTGTCAGTGTTAGCAACTAAATTGGGTGATACAGTGTCTCAATTGTGCAGCTCCACTAGTGAAGTACTTTATTGAAGGTGCTGACCTTAACAATAAGAATTCCCAGAACATGTATGGTACTAGGTTTTCCAAAAGACTGGGAAATACATTTTTGACAGTAAAAATTGAAAATAGAACCTCTGTCATACTACAAGCCTTGTAGCAGTCTACTGATAAATTTGCTCCCTGCTTTTGTTGAAACTAGGAGGAATCCAATGAATTTCTTCTTCTTAATGAGTTGGTTATAAGAGGATCTTAGGGATGCAGTGGCTTTGAGTGACATGGGTACTGACAACTAAGTATCAGGGCAAGGTCCTACCACTAAGCCATTAGTATTAAGTTTGTAACTCTTAGACGAGTATAGACGACAGAATGCGTTTAACAAAACCATTACAAATATGTTTCCCTGATCTTTCTTTGGAGCCATTACAGGGATTACAGCAGTAAGGGTAAGAAAAATGAACAATATGGAAAGAATTAAAAAAAAAAGATTGCAATGATAAAATATTATGGAACGATAAATAGCAATAATTATACTATTACTTATTACAAGTCTGCCTAGGAAGACCAGTGGGGGGCAGCATGATGAAGACATACTCCTATTAAAGGATGATGGTTTGTATTTGTGCAAGAGCAAATATATCACAGGAGAAAATATGTATCATGCTTTCATTGAGCAAGTACAATTCCACTGTTGAATTTATGTATCATGAAATCATATCATTAGCTTTTAAGGAGTTTTCTTTATTGTCATAATCACCTACAATGAACTTAAAACAGAAGTTTACCTTTTTCACTCTCAACCTAAGATTCATATTTTTATACTTGGAAGGTATATATTCTATTTGATCTTCTTTGTGGAGTTCTACCCGATCCTCTTCAGGATCCTCTTCGTCACTTGATGGTATGACTAACCCATCATCATCGCTCAGATCAAAAAAGCTCTTGGGTTCTGAGCATTTCTGTAATAAAAAAAAAAATGAAGAGAATTATCTTCAAATAATTCCAGTCAATATCACTGGCAAAACCATGCTCTGCATTTACAGTAAAATGGCCTTTTCAGTCTTAATATACAAATTAAAATTAAAAAGAATATTAATGACATTCAAGGTGATTCATGTGAGAAATATTAAAAAATAAATTAGAACTAGAGGTTTATCTTGAAGTATAATACAAAAACTTCTGAGCACAGAATTACAATAATTTTTGTAAATTTATCAGATAAAAAATTAGCCCTACGGGTGTGTTGGATCTAATGTAACCAATATCAAGTTAAAAACAATATCTAGTTTGTCAGTCTCAGTATCTAAATTGGGTGCCGGAAGTGTGTGGCTCCACTGTCACACTACACAATTTGAAACCGTCTGCTAGTAAATTTGATCTTTTCTTCTTGGGTTGCAAGCAGCACAATAGTTTCTTCTTAAAAACTTTGTTATAAGAGGTTCTTGGGATGCAGTGGCTTTGAGTGACATGGGTACTGACTAAGTACACCAGGGCAAGGTCCTGCCATCAGGTTATCAGTAGTAAGTTTATAACTTTAGGACGAGCAAACACGACAGAATTGGTTTAACAAAGCCACTACAAATGTGTTTCCTGTGCACAGATCTTTCCCCGGAGGTATTACTCGAGGGCTGTGGCACCCCTAGCAGCACCAGCCGAACTCGGTTGAGTACCTTGTCAGGCTGGGAGGAACGTAGAGAGGGGAGGTCCCCTTTTTTTGTTTCATTTGTTTGATGTCGGCTACACCCCCAAAATTGGGGGAAGTGCCTTGGTACATGTATGTATATATTACTCGAGGATTACAAAATGAGTAAGGGTAAGAAAAATGAAAACTAGGAAAAATTTTCAAATTGCTCCTACTGTATTAAACTCCTTGATTTGTTGAATTTTACAACTCTTTGATGTAAAACAAATAAGAATTACAGGATTTTATTCTAACAATTAGAATCAATTGTAGTTATCATTTAAATAAAAAGACAAGAGAAATGTAAGAGGAGTCCAACGATATATAATCATGGAACTATAAACAGCAGTCACTCCACTAGTTATTACAAAACTGCCTAGGAAAACCACGGGTCCAAATGAAAAGCTATTGTCAGTAATGTAAAAGTACTAGTGAAGACTAACAGAACTGTTAACAGTATAAAAGGTGCCGATAGCTTAGTTTTATTATGTGACGTTGCATGGTGGGAGAGGGTTTATTGAACTTGCCTTTTTTTATTGCTCGGTCCACAGATTGCTGTGTGGACGACTCGATCTTTCCCTATACATTATGTGCCTCTTTTGCTCCCTTTATTTCCCACATCCATCCATTCCCTTTCTTTCCCAATACAATTTCAGATCCCAAATTTCCTATACTCTCCACCTTGATATTAACATGTTCATGGTCCAGAAAAATCTGTGGCATTATTAATCTAGCTTAGTAATATTCTCTATCTTTGGTGCATCTGATGAACTTGTCTAACTGAACGATCCATAACAGCACTAGTGAGACAAAAGATTAGCCAAAAATTATGACTAACTATTCACAAACAATGAATGCAGATGACACAGAACTGAATCAGGCTTCAAGGGGTTGGGTGTCGTAAATTCGATCGAGGCCTGATGAACGGTCTAGACCTACCCCCTCGAAAGGGTTCCTTCTGCAAGGGAGATTTCGAGGCGGTAGTCGTCACAGTCGAGGGTTTAACCTGCATAGAAGACTGGGCAAGCAAGTCCTTAGTTGACTTCTTTTCCAGCGCGGAGAGAATCTTGGCCACTACTTCTTAGGGAAACAGATGATCCTTGTCAAGAGGAGAAAACAAAAGTGCGGACTTCTGAGGCGAAGCGACTCCTTCCGAAACAAAAGAACACCAGAGCTGTCTTTTCATGAGAGTCCCGAATGCAAAGAGAAGGGCCAGCTCATCGCAACCATCCCGAACTGATTTGTCAGCGCATGACAAAACCCCAAGCCAGTACGATGCCAGATCTTCCTGAAGAGTAGGGCAATCCTCTATTTTCATAGCGAGGGCTCTGATCATCCAGTCCAAGAAACTCATAATTTCTAAAATCTTGAAAATATTCTTTACTGAATGGTCCAACTCGGGCAATGTAAAGAATATTTTAGCTGCTGCAAACTCGGACCTTCTAGTTGCATCCACCAAGCTAGAGAAGTCCCCCTGGGAGGAGGCAGAAACTCCCATAGAGGGGGCTTCTCCGGTTACGTAGAACTTATACCTCTTCTTAATAAGTTTCAACGGAGGATAGGCGAAAGTTGCTTTCCCGAGTTCTCTCTTGACCTTCAACCAATCTTTTATATCACGAAGCGAATGTTTAGCAGCCTTGGAAAGAACGAGGTTTGGGAGAAGAGTATCGAAATTCTTCCTTCTCATCAGGAAGATGGAAGCAGGCGACCTGGGAGCGGCTGCTACGAAGTAATCCGGGTACATGTCGAGAAGGTAGCGTAAAAGTTTCAAATAACACGAGAGAGGGATGGAGTCCGCTTCTAAGTCCTCCTCGTCATCCAAAGAGATAGGCAACAGAGACGGTTCTTGATTCGACTCATTATTCTTCGTACATTGTTTGTTTTCTTTCATCAAGTTAATCAGCTCTTGCAACTGTCGACGTAACAGAATCAGAGTCTCGTCTTCTTGAGTTGAAGTCGAAGCAACTGGGGTCGTGGATTTCGACACCATCGCCACCGGAGGTCTCGTGCCAGTCGAATAATCTGTCGCATGCGAAGTCGAAGGAAAAGTTTCGACAGCTTGATAAGTCAAAGATCTCGACGAACTCAGAATCGGTTGCTCCACAACCGAGTCGAAGGCAGCTGTCGCTGTCGTAATAATACAAGGCGAAGTCCATGTAGCTACACTACATGACGGGCGAGAGATATCTACTTCTCTGTTCCTCTTCACAGGGGGCAGAGACAGCACCTCTTCAGTCGAACGTCTCTTCAACGGACGTGAGACTGAAGAATCACGTCACTTACGATGTCTAACCTGCGACAAATCACTCGACTCTGCCGATAACTGATTACCGAACGACACACCTTTCCAATAGTGTTTAGTCGAATCCTGCTGTCGCACCACAGGATCGATGGAGGAAGCGACTGTCTGTGGGCAAACCCCAACAGTCTCCCTTGGACCTCCGGTATGTCTTTTCCCCGAGGCGGGGAAGCGGGACAGTGACATTCGTCTAGGAGAACTATCGGGACAAACAGCCACCCCCTCAGATTGCACTGCACTGACACTTTTCACTTTACTAGAAGTCTTTCCTATGAAAGACTTTACAGATAAACCTAACTGCCTCACCATATTAGCTAATACATCAAATTTCTTTTCAAATTTAGACTCGAGGCTGGCAATGGTGTCAGGAGAAACTCCACAGGAGCGAAGGAGTTACAGGAGCAGGAGTAGGAGGACTCAAGATTGAAGTCATAATAAGAGGAAAAGGAGAAGGAGTAGGAGCAGGAGCTTCAATAGAAGAAGCTGAAGAAGCTAAACTAGTCTTACTTTCAGCTCTGAGAGCCGCCTTCCTCTTCCTATCCTTAATTATCTTCCCCGAGTGAGAAACGAAAACTTTCCACTGTTGTTCACTCCAATCCTTGCATTCATCACAAGTAGATTCTCTAGAGCACTCACAACCCCTAAACTTAATGCACTTAGTGTGCGAATCATAAATTAATTTAACTAACCTAGTTTTGCACCCTCCGGCGCAAAACCTAACTACCAAAGGACTAGAGTCCGACATCATGTTAAGACCACAAAATTGCAGAAAAGAAATTCAGCTTCAATCCTACAAACAGAGTTGAATACTTCACCGATATTGGAGAGATAATACTTCCCAACAAATGAAGAAAAAAGTCTGCACCGACCACCGATGTTCACCAGAAGCCGGCAGAGAACAAATTGATGTTACCTGGACAGTTGTACCTGTAGTTCCCTCGAGTGGAGGGAGATAACGTCACCTACATCAGCGATGGCTAGCGCCACCGCGGTAGTTTTGAATCTATTGTCTGCCATTTGTAGGGAACCTACAGCTGTATGATTGTTCGGTAAGACACAACAATAAAACTGTCAAGTAGTTTGACATAATTCTGTCCATGCACACACACAGAAATAAATAACTGAACCGACTCAATTGCATAATCTCCTTGGTGGATGTAGTAAGAAGATTTGGCGCGTGACCGAAACATAACACAAATTTGGAAAAAAAAAAAAAAAAAAAAAACGGCTGTTTTAAGGGAACAAATCTCCCCCATTGAAACTTATTTTTGGGTTATTTCAATCTTGTTTTTTGTACCTCAGCCAATTCTCATATTTCAAAAACCATATTAAAAATAATTATATAAGATACTTTTTTATAGAATTGATTTTTTATCAGTCCTTATTTTCTTTATATTTATTGTTTTAAGCTTATTTGGAATGTTTATGAGGATGGCCATTTTCTTAAAATTCCTCCTATACATATTTAAGATACAAGATTTCCCATATTTTCTTATGTAGGCCTAAATGGTAAATATTTGTCATAAACAAAATAAGGAATAAGGTTTCTATTTTTCTCAGTTTATAAACCATTCTGCAGCCCTCAAACACAACTTGAAGCATATAGCTATATGAAAATTTGGAAAGATGCATTGAAATAGTCGTAATGATTATAAAACCCTGCAGTAATCTATATTTAGTAAAATCATTTTTATTAGAGAATAGAAGAATATAGAGGATTGAAACTTATAACAACCTTAAAATTAATGATAAAACTGTATATTACCATGGATGATGTTCCTGTTGCAATAGAGTCCGTATTAACGTTAGTTTCCAGAAGTGGTGGCTCAGGCTCCTTGTTACACTGGAAAAAACAAATGTTTAAATCAGACTACGACAAAAACACAACTGTAAACATTTTAAACTAAAACTGTAACTATGACTTGTTCCGAATTCAGAAAATTTCAATGCTTGCCTAAATCAACCAATAACCATACTTATTGAAATTTATTGATTTTTCATTTTTTCTATTCAATATAGAATGGCTTTTTATAAATCAGATAAATAATCGACCGAAGTAAATGGTTTAAACAAATCATACTGTAATTCTTTAATATTTTAAATTTTCATTCATGTGTTACTTATAGCCTTTTAAGCAAAATGTGTTATCCATCTTAATTGGAGCAAGAACAGCTTGGTCGGTATAAATAGTGAAGCAACTGCTTCTTGGAAGGAGCTAGAATTAGTCAATCATTGAGATACCTCAACAGATGTACTATGTTTAATTGGGCTCAAGATGAGATCAGAGTAATCACTTTTGTGCACACTTGAGGAGTGGCAGACAGTCTGAAGCACAGGCTTTTCAAGTAGTGCACTACTCCCTCAAAGATGGAGATACTTTTGCAGGACTGATGAACAGGTAATTGAAAATATGAGTCTTTTAGGTCCACTGAAAGATGAAGTCTTCCTTTCTGATAGCAACCGAGTTTGATGAACAAGCGGGTTCAGGGACAAAAGGTCGTGACTGGGATCCAGGCCCCTGTCGATTTCTCCACCAAGAAGAGTCAACTGTAGAAACCTACAAAACAGTCTTGAATAGTTACATGCAAATTGTTTTCCTTTATTATTTGTGCCTCCACCATCAAGGACAGAGTTTTCCAAGATTTTGGAGAGTACCTCTGGAAGTCAATAAGGGTGTAATTGAGGGGAGAACAAAGATTTACTAAGGGCAGGGGTTACCCATTCTAAAAAAAAAAAAACTTCTACTACCCATGGCTCTACTACATGCTGCTGTCATATTGGCCAACGACATGACAGGAAATCTTCACAATACTGGCACCTGGAGTGGACTAACAATTTCAGTCTTCTCTTCCTCCCTTCTTACCTCTACTAACCCTCCCAAATTGGCCAAGTTAGGCACAAAATGTGGAGCATTATCAGCACTTTCCTTATAAAAATATGCACCTGGAGGTCTTAATTTGACTTTGGAAGCAGCTAGTGCTTCCTTCAAAGCCAATCTTGAAGGTGTGAGAGAGAGGAGGTCTCATCGCTGCTGTCTTTGAAGGGCCTGGACCTCTGAAGGTAACTTCACAATAGATGAGGGAATTTTAGCTAGCCTTCCTCCACCTCTCCATCTTCGCATCTACGTCCTCTTGAGGAGAGAGAAATATATTCTCAAGCACCAGGGAGTTCAACTTGCTTGTAAATTCAGAAAACGGCCACACTCCACTTCATTAGGACCCAGTTGGTTTGCTAACACGTGTTCAAGATCACTGCCCATGATCCAGACACAATCAACTTACTGTACTTTGCTAATGTTTCAGTATTTGACAAATCTGAGTAGTGGTGAAGTAGGTAACTATACCAAAGCACAGGCCAATCTGCGTAAAAGCCAGTAGGAAGGCCATGGAAGAGGAGGTTTACATAACAGCAGTCAAAAGCTAAGAAGACTGCATCCTTTGTTTAGTCTCTACATGCAAGCTCCCTAATGCAGACACTATGGGATTGATAACAAAGTACACAGAGTAACTTCCTCTGGCACACAGAATCTATTCTGTTGAGTGTGTGCTAGAAACGATCTTGCTCTATTGGCTAGACTGGTGTGAATTCTCAGGCTAGGAGATCCAACAATTCATTATGTCCAAGGATTTGCAAGCCCTTTCTGACCATGGTAACTCAAGTGAGGTCTTTGATTTTTGAAGGGCGCTGATATGCCGATCAATGCTCCTTAAACACATTTTCCCAACATCCACAGTAGCCTCTAAAAACATTTATAAACGAGCATTTGTTTTATGGATATTCTGCTTTCGCCGGTGCTGGACCGGGGTCGGGCAACCAGAAAAGACTTCTCTCTCAATCATGTTCACTTTGAACAGGACCAGCATAAAAATAGTCCACATAAGCTCAAAAGCAGATATATGCCCAAGTAAACTGCCAACTTGCCTGTCCATATTATTACTAGCTAAGCTACATTCCTAGCTGGAAAAGAAGGTTGCTATAAGCCCTTGGGCTCTGAAAGGGATAATAGCACAGCGAGGATAGGAAATACTTTGATACTGTGCCTGAGTGTACCTTCAAACAAGAGAAATTTAATCGAGCCAGTAAAAGACCATGGTACAGAGGTTTTGACACCATCCATGGCTGAAGAACAATAGCTTGATTTTGGCGTTTCATTCCCTATAAGCACTGCTTACCATAGCTAGAGTCTCTTCTACCCTTGAGTGAAGAAGAATTTTTCGGTTATCTTGGTGCAGTCAGGCATATGATGAAAAAAGATAATGTGTAAAGAAAATGTCAGACTATTTTATGTATGTGTAGGAAAAGGAGATACGAGCAGTAACAAGAAAGTGATCCAGTATGAAAAAAATCTGACCAGTCAAAGGATCCACTAACTTTTTGGTGGTACTATCTAATCACGCCATTCACCATTCTGAAGTCGTAAAATTCTCTATTATTATTATTATAAGCTAGGCTACAATCAACAAAGACTTTGGGATTCTCACCTTTATTCATGGTTGTGTAAGATCTACTGCATTTTAGTGTTTTTGTTATCATGCATACCCACACGGCCCTCATTAGCCACGGGCGACATTCCCTATACTAGGCATTAGTCCAGTCCCCCAGCTTAGAAATGAAGCAATCTTTGCATCTTACCCGACCACCAAATACCAGCATCCACAATCAAATTAAATAAAATTAAAAATTCTCTGAGATGTAGATATGTCACTCTACCCTGCTGCCTCCAAATATACCAGCCATGCAAGTGGTTGAGAGCTGCTGTTTGGTAAAATCCTATCACAAAATGCTACCTAAAATCCCACTTAATTACTTCCATAAAATATATAATTACCTGAAAATGTCTCAATTCCTATAAAACATTCTCTTGCTTTGTTAGATATTTCCCAAATTCCTCTATGATTTACTTGCAATTCACAGATCTTGGGAAATTCCTGAACATCGATCCCTCTGATCGCATTTGTAACTCTGATGGCCCTAGGCACGATGATAAACAAGATTTATTTTCTTTTGTTATTTCCATCTTTATTTTCTCAACTATCATCTCTACAAAATAATATTTTCATGTCTTAGATGTATATTTTATATTATCAATGTCCATTGTTTTTGTGAGTAAAAGTTAGCCTACTGTAGTTATCTTAATCTATTGGCATTGCATGCAGTATCTGGCATTAAGAGTGAATTGTGCATTTCCTATTTCAAAGCCCATGAAATACCCAAAACCAGAATTATCCAGTTCAAAGATCAATGAAAGCCCATGTCACACGCAAGGTAGGAGACCCGAAGAACAAACAACTTAAAAATGTACTTAATTCTGGTCCATAGTAACCCTAAAGTCCCCTGCAAGAGGATCGCCACCAGCCCAGAAATTCTTGACTCTGGTGCAGAGGAAAGTGAAGAACTTGTACCCCCTTCCCTTGTCACATTTTGTTCCTATTTCATCTGTTATTATTTGTAAACTTCTCTTGTAGTGTACTTCCTTATTTCCTTTCCTCACAGGGCTACTTTTCCTGTTGGAGCCGTTGGACTTATAGCATCCTGCTTTCCCAACTAGGGTTGTGGCTAAGCAAGTAATAAGAAGAAGAAGAAGAAGAAGAAGAAGAAGAAGAAGAAGAAGAAGAAGAAGAAGAAGAAGAAGAAGAAGAAGAAGAATGATCGATCAGTCTGATACCCTGGAATCCTAGTCATGTTACAGTACTCTGCATGGTTTTGTGGAAGGATCAGCAATGTACCAAATCCTCTCCCTCGGGAAGGCGTTGAGGCAAGAGGTACAGACAAGCCAGCTACCAGTCACCAATCTTGCAAGAGGGGAGGCCTGAACATTATCAATCAGGATACAGAGCCCTTCTCTATGCCTCTCTTGCCCAGTTGTGTTCCCGGGTCCCTTTAATGACTCCTCTGCGAGCATGAACATTGCTACCTGCACTAACTTCAAAGGATACCCTTTGGGAGATCTGCTAAAGGCTTTGAGTCCTCCGAGTGGCCCTCTTGCTCTTGCGAGCAATGAGAACCTTCCTTTTATGTGCAATTGTGAAGAAGGTAGATAAGGATTCCTGTCGTCCACCCTTTACAACAGACTACCTGGCAAACAACAGTTATCCATGATCACCTAGACCGTCACAGGCACCATTCTCACCACTCTTACGATCTCCATTCTCACAAACACCTCCTTGAGTGCAATCTCTACCATTTGTACTAACCTCTCCAAGCAGATGATCGTCATGCATCATATCCCCGCGTTTTAGGTCTCCAAAGGAAAAGAATCTTCATACTCAACGTATAAGTAATATGAACCAATGACTATATTCATCAAAATTATTGTTTTTTACAAAAGATTTATAAGTAATGTGACCCAAAGGTAAGAGCCATCAAAATGACATTTTTACATATGCTATTAATAAAGCATGTGGTGATTTAATATCTATGTCATAAAAAATTTTTACGGTATAAAGATAAAAAAAAAAAAAACTCATAATTACAATACCTGGCTTAGTTGTCTTCTGCGTATCTTGGCCCACATTCTTACTATGTGCAATGAAGGATGCCATGAGCCTACAGCTTGTGGAAACTTAAAGACAGGCAATAACTTGATTTGTAAATCATCATCAGAACCTTCATTATTGTGTAACGACTCTTCCTGGACTGCTTGTGTCTCTTCTGCAACACAGTCTTCATGATTTGCTTCTAGAGTGGGAAAATCATTCAATTCTCTTTCATGTAGTAGCACTGGGTTAGTATCCTCGTCAAAACTTATTTTCCTTTTGTTAAACAATCTTTTAGGTCTCCCGACCTTTTTTAGTCTTATTATTCTAGGCCTTCCACGACCACGTCTAATATTTTCTGATTCACTGATATCAAAGACATTAGATGGCCCTGGTTTTTCAATAGTGTCCATACTTTTATCTAATAACTCCTTTATTCTATCTTTAGAGATCTCGAGTGAGTTGGATTTTTTTGAACTTTGTGTTTTCTTTGTTTTTGTATTGTCTTCCTGTTTTCCTATTTTTGTAGTGAATTCCTGTGATATATATGTTTCTTTTGCTTTTCTACTCGATATTTTGGGCCTTAAACCTGTTTGTTTTGATTTTATCAGGCCATCGTGTTTTTCTGTTCTATGCAAGGAAGCTTTTTTTGGCCTTCCACGTGTATTTTTTATCTGGCCATCTTGTTTTTCTGTTCTATGCAAGGAGGCTTTTTTTGGCCTTCCACAGGGATTTTTTGTCTGGCCATCTTTTTTTTCTGTTCTACACAAGGAGGCTTTTTTTGGCCTTCCACGGGGATTTTTTGTCTGGCCATCTTTTTTTTCTGTTCTACACAAGGAGGCTTTTTTTGGCCTTCCACAGGGATTTTTTGTCTGGCCATCTTTTTTTTCTGTTCTACACAAGGAGGCTTTTTTTGGCATTCCACGGGGATTTTTTGTCTGGCCATCTTTTTTTTCTGTTCTACACAAGGCTTTTTTTGGCCTTCCACGGGGATTTTTTGTCAGGCCATCTTTTCTTTCTGTTCTACACAAGGAGGCTTTTTTTGGCCTTCCACGGGGATTTTTTGTCTGGCCATCTTTTTTTTCTGTTCTACACAAGGAGGCTTTTTTTGGCCTTCCACGGGGATTTTTTGTCTGGCCATCTTTTTTTTCTGTTCTACACAAGGAGGCTTTTTTTGGCCTTCCCCGATGATTTTTTATCTGGCCATCATGTTTTTCTGTTCTACACAAGGAGGCTTTTTTTGGCCTTCCCCATGGATTCTTTATATGGCCATCATGTTTTTCTGTTCTACACAAGGAGGCTTTTTTTGGCCTTCCCCGTGGATTCTTTATCTGGCCATCATGTTTTTCTGTTCTACACAAGGAGGCTTTTTTTGGCCTTCCCCGTGGATTCTTTATATGGCCATCATGTTTTTCTGTTCTACACAAGGAGGCTTTTTTTGGCCTTCCCCGTGGATTCTTTATATGGCCATCATGTTTTTCTGTTCTACACAAGGAGGCTTTTTTTGGCCTTCCCCGTGGATTCTTTATCTGGCCATCATGTTTTTCTGTTCTACACAAGGAGGCTTTTTTTGGCCTTCCCCGTGGATTCTTTATCTGGCCATCATGTTTTTCTGTTCTACACAAGGAGGCTTTTTTTGGCCTTCCCCGTGGATTCTTTATATGGCCATCATGTTTTTCTGTTCTACACAAGGAGGCTTTTTTTGGCCTTCCCCGTGGATTCTTTATATGGCCATCATGTTTTTCTGTTCTACACAAGGAGGCTTTTTTAGGCCTTCCCCGCGGATTTTTTATCTGGCCATCATGTCTATTCTTTCTGATAAACTTCTGTGGTTTTCCAGGAGACTTTATCTTATTGTTTCTTATCCCAATTACTGTGGACTTTTTCCATCTATTATTTTTTTCCTTTTCTTGTGATTCACCCTCTATTCTAGATTGTTGGGGCCTATCTTGGATTCTCTTTTCTCTAAATCTATTAAATGTTTCCCAATTCCCTTCCTTTCTCATATTTTTCCTCTTTTCAAACCTACTTTGGATTTCTACCCTTGCATACTTCAAAGGCTTTCCGTCCTTTTCGTTGCATTCTTTTTCCGAGCAAATAATACCAACTTGAATTCCGTCATTCAACTCCTTTAAGACATAATCGTCAGATAGTCCTAACTCTCGTTTGCGTTTAGGAAGAGTCTTTTCAATCTCTCCTTGAATAGAATCTTCACATACAACATTACTGTTGTTTCTCAATGAGTCCACTGGTGTCATTTTTTCATAACTTTCTACATTTTGAGTTTCATTAACAGAGCACTTCTTTTTAACTGGCTGGTTATGACTTTGATCAATAGAGCTTTTCCTCTTAACTGGCTGATTAACCTTTTGACTTTCATTAACAGAGCACTTCTTTTCAAGTGGCTGGTTAAGACTTTCATCAATAGAGCTTTTCCTCTTAACTGGCTGATTAACCTTTCGACTTTCATTAACAGAGCAATTCTTTTTAAGTGGCTGGTTAAGACTTTCATCAATAGAGCTTTTCCTCTTAACTGGCTGATTAACCTTTTGACTTTCATTAACAGAGAACTTCTTTTTAACTGGCTGGTTAAGACTTTCATCAATAGAGCATTTCCTCTTCACTGGCTGGTTAATGTGACGAGCCACAAATGCAAGTGCAATTGGAGATAGTCCAAATAAATCTTGCATTTGATCTGTAGAACTTATGTATGGAGAATCCTTTACAATTTGATCTTCTTCACACCTATCACGCGAAATATGTCCCAACTGAAAAGAAAATTAACAATGTTACAGACTTAATACTATATATACACATAATAATAAATCAAATTCTCTAATCAATTTATATTTTTCCTAACAATGCAAACCTGAGACCTTTAATAGGAGTATGACTTCAGTGAGGCTATAAATAGCCATTAAGTGTTTAATGAGGCCAGGGTGGGGGAACCTCCAACAGGTAACGCTCACAATCCCTTTGACCTTTGGCCTAGGAGTAGTGAGGTGGTTGAGGAGTGTAGTATAATAACGTTCATAAGTGACGATACAGTGCATTTTAATTTTTGGACAAACTGCCAAACTCGAAAGCAACATCTGACAAATACAGCCGCTCAGGCATCAAGTTCCCGTAAAGTCGGTGATTCAGAGGGGCATGTTATCTTTCAAATTATCATATGGCTTACTTGTAATTTCAGGTTGGTATTTTCTACTGAAAAAAAAATATTAAAAGGGGAAAACTAAATCGTAAAAATCATATTTGTGGTTTCATTTTTCAAGCACTCATTAAGAATTAAATCTCAAAACTAGATCTATTGGCCTGCAAATTTTATTTTAGACAAAGAGCTTACTTGACTTGCCTAGGATAATTATTGATGAAAATATATTGTTATTTAACTAAATGATGAAGGATAAAATGAATAAAAACAGGATAATCTACTTATCAATGATGTGATTATCCTGCTTTCAAATAGTGCATTGGGACTGTCCTTTTCTAGGCTAATACTTGAGGTCATTGTCTTCGTTAAAAACCTTGATCCACATGAATATTGTTGTCTGACATATATAATATACGGCTATTTTCAATGCGGAAGACATGATTTCTAGGCATCTCTATTATGAGTGTATAGTTACTGAAGTTTTTTGTCTTTCAGCTTTAAAATTTATGTTGCCCATAAATGAAGGACATCAAATAACTCCTGATGCTCCATCATCTTAACGTCAGCTAAGCGAGAAGTACTCTGAATACTGAATGTCATCGTATGTTATCTGACAAGTTGCAGCAGTTTCCACAGCTTTTCAAGCATGTCAGACCTCCAAAGTCCGGGAGGTAAATTTTCTCCTGCTGTTATTGCTTAGGAAGCTTGCCTGTGAATGGTACACACATACAGTGAACCCTCGCTACTTCGCGGTTCGACCATCGCGGATTCACCACTTCGCGGGTTTTTTCCATAACCCATATATATATACATATCGCAGATTTTCCGGAAATTTCGAAAATACCGCGAAATCTGAAGACCCCCAAATACGATATTTTGTTACCAGTAATTCCATTAATACTGTAATTAGTAATATCTGCTCTTACTGATTGTTCATTGCATTACATATGATATATAATTAAGCACAGAAAGAAATAAAACACGAAAAGAGAATGTGATCATACGTTAATACAGTACTGTATACAGTACGTAGTAAAATTAAATCGAACATGAAACGCAAATCAGATGCAGTCATACCATATTAGAATGGTGTAAGGCTGCTGATGGCTACTATACTACAAATGTAATGGATGTGCATCTTTTCCATGATTCTTTTGTATGTATACGTACGTAGTACTGCATCCAATAATATTCTTTGTTGCAAAAATCACATATCGAATAAGCGTACGAGAGAGAGAGAGAGAGAGAGAGAGAGAGAGAGAGAGAGAGAGAGAGAGAGAGAGAGAGAGACACATCCTACAAAAGAATAAAATAGCATACGTAAAGCTATTACGTGTATTATTATTGTTATTATTATTATTATTGTTGTTGTTGTTAATAAAATTATTATTGTTATTATTATTATCATTATTACTATTATTATTACTGTATTATTATCATATGATAATTCAGTACTGTATACAGTACGTAATAAAATTAAATCGAACATGAAACGCAAATCAGATGCAGTCATACAATATTAGAATGGTGTAAGGCTGCTGATGGCTACTACTGTACTACAAATGTAATGGATGTGCTTCTTTTCCATGAATCTTTTGTATGTATACGTACGTAGTACTGCATCCAATAATATTCTTGGTTGCAAAAATCACATTTCGAATAAGCATACGAGAGAGAGAGAGAGAGAGAGAGAGAGAGAGAGAGAGAGAGAGAGAGAGAGACACACACACACACATCCTACAAAAGAATAAAATAGCATACGTAAAGCTATTATTATTATTGTTATTATTATTATTATTGTTGTTGTTGTTAATAAAATTATGATTGTTATTATTATTATCATTATTATTATTATTATTACAGTACTGTACTGTATTATTATCATTATTTATTATTATTATTATTAATACTGTACGTACAGTATGCGCGGGGTATCTTGTACTTTGAGTTGGTAACCTACGCATCATATACTGTAAGACGGGTTGTGATTGGTTCAAGCGCTGATAGATGACAAATCAGAACTCAAGTTTTGTTATCTAGCCTGTGATTGGTGTTTTGCCCGCATTTCCAGCTTCCAGCATCTAGGTTCTCGCGGGCCCGGGTCGTCCACTTTCTCTTACCGCGTATCGCTGAGTAGACGTTCTTAAGTTTGTGAAGTTTAATCTGTGCTGTGTGCGACCTTTTTAAGTTGAACTTTTTGTCAAATCCTACTGTACAATGCCTCCCAAGCGTTCTGCTTCTACTAAGGCTGGTAGTGAGCCTAAACGCCACCGAAGGATAATGACGATTGCTGAGAAGGTTACACTTTTCGATATGTTAAAAGACGGTAGAAGCTACGCGGCCGCAGCGCGCCATTTTGGAATCAACGAATCTACTGTTCGCTATATCAAGAAGGATGAATGAACATTAGAAAGACGGCTGCAATCACCTTTAGCAGATCAGCGAAGCGAGTCGTTACAACGCGTAATAAAACGATCGTACGCATGGAAGGTGCTTTAGCTGTGTGGATTGCCGACTGCCGGAAGAAGAACATAGCCTTGGATACGAACACCATCCGAACAAAGGCTTTTTGAGCTTGTATCAGAATTTTGCTGCAAAGGAACCTCAAGACGACGATGGCAACCATGCTGAAGAAGATGATGATGCAGATGATCCTCAACCAGGGACATCCACTGATCCCCAGCCTCAGAAACAACGTTTTTCCGCCAGCAAAGGATGGTTCGCGAAGTTTCAGAAACGCTTCGCCCTGAAAAGCGTTTCCCTGCATGGCGAGGCTGCTTCGGCTGACACTGCCGCTGCTGAAACTTACGTGAACCAGACGTTCAAGAATATTATCGCCGAAGGTGGATACAAGCCGGAACAAGTCTTTAATCTGGATGAGACCGGCTTGTTTTGGAAGAGAATGCCGTCGCGAACTTTCCTGTTCAAAGAGGAAGCCAAAGCCTCTGGCTTTAAAGCATTCAAGGATCGCGTTACCCTCGTGATGTGTGGCAATGCTGCTGGATTTTTGCTTAAGCCGGGGCTTATTTATAAGTAAAAAATCCTCGCGCTTTGAAAAATAAAAACAAGAATCTCCTTCCCATGTACTGGATGCATAATCCAAAAGCATGGATTACGAAGATGCTGACCTCCAACTGGTTCCACCAGTGTTTCATCCCGCAACTCAGTGAATATCTCGTAGAGAAGGGCTTGCCATTCAAGATCCTTCTCCTTATGGATAACGCTGGTGGACACGCAACTGACCTGTCGCGTGAGGGCGTTCAGGTTGAGTTCCTGCCACCCAACACCACGTCATTAATTCAACCGATGGACCAGGGGGTTATCAGGGCGTTCAAGGCCCTCTACACGAAGAATACCTTGGCGGACCTCGTTGCTTGTGTGGATGCTGCCGAAGAGGATGAGGATGAAGATTTTAACTTGAAGGCGTACTGGCGGCAGTACACTATAGCCACGTGCCTGAAGAATATTCAGAAGGCACTTCAAGAGATGAAACCTGCAACTGTGAATGCGAGCTAGAAGAAGTTGTGGCCCGAGATTGTTTACGACGACGAGGGATTTACACCTGCTGAAATCCAACACTCTGCAGTACGCAAATCTGTGCAGTTGGCTGCCATAATTGGAGGTGACGGGTTTGGCGACATGACGACTGAAGACGTCGACGAGTTGTTGGACTGCCATTCCCAGCCCCTAACTGACGCAGACCTCGAAGACCTGACGAAATCGGCAAACGAAGAAGAGAGTGAAACCCAGGAAGAGACCCAAGAAAATATCGAAGAAACGGGCTTAACACTAGAACGGCTTGCCAAGGTCTGCAACCATATAAAGGAGGTGAAAGAAATGTTGCAAGCGTGGGACGAGGATATGGTTCGGTCGATGCAATTCTGTAACAAGGTTGATGACATAATGACTCCCTACAAGATGCTCTTAGATCGAAAAAAGAAGCAGCGGCAACAACTTCCGATCACAATGTTCTTCCAGCCTCGCAAAAAAGAGCCAGTTCCTTCTGCTACTATGCCTTTGGAAGAAATTGAAGAAGTTGAAGAGTTGTCCCAGGAAAAGACACCTCCGTCTGAAGAGACGTAAAATACTACCTGGCTGCACAGTAGAACACGTCATCAGCTTCATCATCATCATTTCTACTGTGTAGCAAATTCATCGCCATCATCATTCAAGTTTTTCTTGAACTTCTTTCGTGGTGAGTACAGTAACAATCTTTATTTTTTACTTTAATATTCTAACATTCTAATATTTGTGCCTGTTTTATAGTTTACAACTGTATGCATTAAGTTAAAGGGAAGGTTTTAAAAGTCTACATGTTGTAACCTATCGTATTTTTTTTTTTTAAATTTACATTTACGTACGTAAAACAATCTCTCTCTCTCTCTCTCTCTCTCTCTCTCTCTCTCTCTCTCTCTCTCTCTCTCTCTCTCGTAAATTGTTTTCCTGCTTTGCTACGTACAGTATGTACTGTATGATTTTATATAGATACAGTAAATTATATTTGTACTAATAACATATTTTGTAAATGCTTTTACCGTAAATATCATTATTTATCACTTTCATCATGCCCTTATAATGCCTTCTTTGTTCTGAGCATGGTTGTTTACTGAGCGTACAGTACTTTATGACGCCGTCGTTTCAGGCAGCGTCATAAAGAAAAACATTTCATTTGGAAGTCCTAAGAAAAATAAAGTAAAACATTGGTAATAAAAAAATCAACATACTGTATAATCAATATAATCGATGCAAAAACTAACCTATACATATATGTGTACACTAAATAAGTTTGTTTCTTCATTATGATCAGAGATGAACGTAAACAAAACATTGGTTGCCCTTTTTTATCGTGCTTTTTAGGTGTTTAGGAAACGCATGATATAAAATCGCCTTTAATATTTGTGCCTGTTTTAGTTTAGGGTGCTGTAGTACATGCATTAAGTGTTCTGTACATTAAAGGGTAGTTTGTTAACAGTACTACGTACAAGGGAAAGTTTTAAAAGTCCGAATATACATGTTAAATAAATAGGTAAATATGATGTCACTACTTCGCGGATTTTCACCTATCGCGGCCGGGTCTGGAACCTATCTACCGCGATAAACGAGGGTTCACTGTACATACATATACCAATGCACTTCCTCCAATTTAGGGGGGTAACCGACATCAAACAAATAAAACAAAAACGGGGACATTTCCTCTCTATGTTCCTCCCAGCCTGGCAAGGGACTCAACCGAGTTCGGCTGGTACTGCTAGGGTGGCACAGCCCACCCTCCCACATTATCCACCAACGATGAAGCTTCATAATGCTGACTCCCCTACTGCTGCTACCTCCGCGGTCTTCCAAGGCACCGGAGGAAGCAGCAGGGCCTACCGGAACTGCGTCACAATTGCTCGCCATTCATTACTATTTCTAGCATGCTTTCTTGCCTCTCTCACATCAACCCTCCTATCACCCAGAGCTTCCTTCACTCCATCCATCCACCCAAACCTTGGCCTTCCTCTTGTACTTCTCACATCAACTATTGCCTTCATCACCTTCTTTAGCAGACAGCCATTTTCCATTCTCTCGACATGGCCAAACCACCTCAACACATTCATATCCACTCAAGCTGCTAACTCATTTCTTACACCCGTTCTCACCCTCACTACTCTGTTCCTAACCCTGTCTACTCAAGATACACCAGCCATACGCCTTAGACACTTCATCTCAAACACATTGAATTTCTGTCTCTCCGTCACTTTCATTCCCCACAACTCTGATCCATACATCACAGTTGGTACTATCGCTTTCTCATACAGAACTCTCTTTACATTCATGCCCAACCCTCTATTTTTTACTACTCCCTTAACTTCCCCCAACACTTTGCATCATTCATTCACTCTCTGACGCACACCTGCTCCACTCCACCATTTGCTGCAACAACAAACCCCAAGTACTTAAACTGATCCACCTCCTCAAGTAACTCTCCATTCAACATGACATTCAACCTCGCACCACCTTCCCTTCTCGTACATCTCATAACCTTGCTCTTACCCACATTAACTCTTAACTTCCTTCTCTCACACACCCTTCCAAATTCTGTCGCTAATCGGCCAAGCTTCTCTTCCGCGTCTGCAACCAGTACAGTATCATCCGCAAACAACAACTGATTTACCTCCCATTCATGGTCATTCTCGTCTACCAGTTTCAATCCTCGTCCAAGCACTCGAGCATTCACCTCTCTCACCACTCCAACAACATACAAATTAAACAACCACGGTAACATCAAACATCACTGTCTCAGTCCCACTCTCACCGGAAACCAGTCACTCACTTCATTTCCTATCCTAACACATGCTTTACTACCTTTGTAGAAACTCTTTACTGCTTGCAACAACCTTTCACCAACTCCATATAACCTCATCACATTCCACATTGCTTCCCTATTAACTCTATCATACGCTTTCTCCAGATCCATAAACACAACATACACAACCTTACCTTTTGCTAAATATTTCTCGCATATCTGCCTAACTGTAAAAATCTGATTAATACAACCCCTACCTCTTCTAAAACCACCCTGTATTTCTAAGATTGCATTCTCGGTTTTATCCTTAATCCTATTAATCAGTACTCTATCATACACTTTTCCAACTACACTCAACAAACTAATATCACAACACTCATGCACATCTCCCTTACCCTTGTATAGTGGTACAATACATGCACATACCCAATCTACTGGTACCATTAACAACACAAAACACATATTAAACAATCTCACCAACCATTCAAGTACAGTCACACCCCCTTCCTTCAAAATCTCAGCTCTCACACCATCCATACCAGATGCTTTTCCTACTCTCGTTTCATCTAGTGCTCTCCTCATTTCCTCTCTTGTAATCTCTCTCTCATTCTCATCTCTCATCACCAGCACCTCAACACCTGCAACAGCAATTATATCTGCCTCCCTATTATCATCAACATTCAGTAAACTTTCAAAATACTCCGTCCACCTTTTCCTTGCCTCCTCTTCTTTTAACAACCTTCCATTTCCATCTTTCACTGTCTCTTCAATTCTTGAACCAGCCATGCTTACTCTCTTCACTTCTTTCCAAAACTTCTTCTTATTCTCTTCATATGAATGACCCAATCCCTGACCCCACCTCAGGTCAGCTGCCCTCTTTGCCTCACTTACCTTGCACTTTACCTCCACATTTTTCTCTCTATATCTTTCATACCGTGTACCGACTTTTCGTTCGATGTCACTTCGTCCGACGACACTTCATCCACGTCATTTTGTCCAAGGTCTTTTCGTCCGGTGGACTTTTGGTCCAACGACATATGGTCCAATTTTAAAAGAAAAAAACCTTAGCCAATCTATAGCCAAACTCAAAAGAGAGAGGAGTGAAAATAACTATCTATGAAAGTAAAATTAAACGGAAGTGTCTGAGGGTATAAAAAAAAGAAAAGAAAAAGAAAAAAAAATGCTCAAAACTATTCTTTGCGGAATAATAACTTTTAAGCGTAGCTGATTCTTTTAGTATTAAAGGTAAGAAGTATAAAAACTAACATCTGAAGTGCAAAAAAAAAAAAAAAACAGAAGTTGATAATTCTCATAGTAACACATGTAAAATAATGAATGATTAAAAAAAAAAAAAATTCGAATGATTGTGTGAATGTGAAGGCGCGCTGAACACCGCTGCCCTTTCTCACACATCCAGTGTTCTTTTCCAAGTTTTGTATTAGTCGAATGAAATTCGTAGAAATAATTACTTTCACCTACTAAGTTTCTTTTCTTCTCCGCTGATTGTATGAACTTTGCTATTTTGGGATGGGCACATTCAGAAACTGAAGTATTAAACTTGCAGCACACAAACACTATATATATATATAGAGAGAGAGAGAGAGAGAGAGAGAGAGAGAGAGAGAGAGAGAGAGAGAGAGAGAGAGAGAGAGAGAGCGTTAAGCATGATTAATGGAGTAATTAGAAAATGAGCATAATACTATATCATAAAAGCCAATAAGGTATAAACTTATAAAACAGAAGTGCAGTAAACGGTAATAACAATCCCTTATAACACTTGTTTTCTTTATAAGTTGGACAAAATGTCGTAGGACCAAAAGTCCACCGGACGAAAAGACATTGGACTAAAAGACGTGGACGAAGTGACATCGGACAAAAAGACCACCCACCCTTTCATACTTCTCTACACTATTACTCTGCAGCCATTCTTCTAAAACCCTATTTTTCTCTTCCACTGTTACCTTTACTCCTTCATTCCACCATTCACTGCCTTTCCTCATGCTGCTTCCATTAACCTTCTTGCCACACATATCACTTGCAATCCCTACAAAATTTTCTTTTACTAACTTCCACTCCTCCTCTAAATTACCAATTTCTCTTACTTTCACTTCGTCATATGCCATTTTCACTTTTTCTTGATATTTACATTTTACCCCTGGTTTTATTAGCTCTTCAACCGTCATTAGCTCCCTTTTACATCCACCTACTCTATTCCCCAACTCTTTTGCTACAACTAATTTTCCTTCCACCAAAAATGATCAGACATACCGTTAGCTATACCCCTCACGTGCACGTCTTTCAATCTTCCAAACATTCTTTTAGTTATCAACACATAATTCATTAACGCCCTTTCTACCACCCTTCCATTTGCCACTCTTACCCATGTATACTTGTTTTTATCTTTCTTTTTGAAAAAGCTAGAACTTATCACCATCTCTTGCTCAACACATATCTACCAGTCTCTCACCACTCTCATTTTCACCTGGTACGCCATACTTCCCAATGACACCTTCTACCTCTCCAGCGCCCACTCTAGCATTTAAGTCGCCCATGACAATTACATAATTCCTTCTACCCAGTCCTTCTACACACCTAGTTAATTCAATCCAGAACCCATTCCGCTTTTTTTCACTTTTTTCACAACCTGGCCCATATGCATTGATAAAAGCCCAACATTCCCTACCCAACCTAACCCTTACCCACATTAACCTAGATGATATCTCTTTCCATTCCACTACTTTACCTGTCATCCATTCACTCAGCAATAAAGCCACACCTTCTCTTGCTCTTCCCCTTTCAATCCCAGACTCTCTACCAGACATTTCACAGAACATCACTTCACCTTTCCCTTTTATCTTTGTCTCACACAAAGCTAATATATCCATCCTTCTATTCCTAAACATACTTCCAATCTCACATCCTTCACTCTCTCTCGTACTACATCCACGCACATTCCAACACCCCAAAACTAGAGTGCGGGAAGCAGTCACTCTCCCTCCAGCTCCACATGTGAATGGTAGCCCTGATTTTATCATTCATATTTCAAAATGCTTTGTTTGATTTCATAGCATAATACTGAAGATAGCAAAGTTCTTACTAGTGAAGATTTTTTACATTTTATATTAAATATATTCTTGATATACAGTATGTACTGATTTATTCTTATAATTTAAATAGATTTAATGAGAAAACAGAAATAATTCTTTTCACTTGTGAGCTATAATAAAAATACACAGTATCGTCACTAATAAATATGATCGTACAACTCAAAAGTATGATTGAGGAAAATACAAATTTATTAAAAAACTTGCGATTTGTTCCTATACGTAATGAAAGCCTTTGATCTTTAATTATCCTGAGTAATTGCAAGTCCCTATATGATTAAACTAGCTGGTTTCCTGACCTGGGGGAGGACACTGTACTTTGGTCCTGAAGAGGAGTGAAGTCAAGACTCCACTTAGACCTTTTAACTAGGCCTCCCCTATGTAAAATGGACGGTTATGGGAGAACACCCATCCAGAAGGATTTTGTTTCTATCATATGGCATTTATAAAATTGATGGAAATGCATACATTTTTCCATCCTTTCACTTGTAAAGAAGAATGGAGGATATTTCAATAAAACCAATGTAAAGTAAGGATGTTTGTATTAAAGTACCTTACCTGTCTTGATCATCCATTCCAGCTCCATAAGATGCAGCTGTTAGGACTCCAAGGGAGGGGAAGAAAGATTCTGGGATTTATGCTTTAATTGCTATCTTAGACAAGATGATTTTGTCCATCAGATGGAGATAGGCTCACTACAAAACCTGTTGAGCATCTACCACAGGCTAAAAGGAGAATGTGTTTAGGGACTAGTGGGTATACTTCCACAGGTAGTGGGTAGTGAAGAATGTCCAGCATTTCCAGACTTGTGCCTTCATTATTGGGTTCGTGAACCAATACTTAATGAAGGCAAGGGTGGAGACGTTTGTTGTCACTTAGTGGGCTCGCACTCTCAAAGGACCACCAGCAGTTATTATTATCATCATTACTTCCTAAGCTACAACCCTAGTTGGAAAAGTACGGTGCTATAAGCCCAGGGGCTCCAACAGGGAAAATAGCCCAGTGAGGAAAGGAAACATGGAAAGATAAAGTATTTTACGAAGAGTAACATTAAAATAAATATCTCCTATATAAACTAAGAAAACTTCAAATAAAACAAGAAAAAGAGAAATAAGATAGAATAGTGTGCCTGAATGTACCCTCAAGCAAGAGAACTCTAACCCAAGACAGTGGACGACCAGGGTACAGAGGCTATGGCACTACAGAAGACTAGAGAACAATGGTTTGATTTTGGAGTGTCCGTGTCCTAGAAGAGCTGTTTACTATAGCTAAAGAGTCTCCTCTACCCTTAACAAGAGGAAAGTGGCCACTGAACAATTAAATTGAAGAAACACCTTAGGTGAAAAAAAATTGTTCTGTAATCAGTTTTGTCAGATGTATGAAGACAGAAGAGAATATGTAAAGAATAGGCCGGACTATTCGGTGTGTGTGTGTGTAGGCAAAAGGAAAATGAACTGTAACCAGAGAGGAGAGCAGGATCCAATGTAGTACTGTATGGCCAGTCAAAAGACCTCATATCTCTCTAGTTGTAGTATTTCAATGGGTGGCTGGTGCCCTGGCCAACCAACTACCTCTGTCTCATAGTTTCACGAAGCCAGAAGGTGCAAAATGATTATCAGCCCTTAGGTGATTAATTTTACAAAGATCCAACTACTAGACAAGCTAGGTGGAATTGAAGGAATGAATGATTTAAAGTTTTCAGGCATCCTGACATCTAAGGTCATTGACGCCGGTAACATTTATTTTTGTATACAAAAATAAAAAATGAAATAAAATAAAAAAAAATTAAAGAGTATTCAATCAAAATCATGAAAATTGAATGTCATAAAAGTTAAATATTTTTCAGAAGACCTGCTTCTGAAAGAAATCTAAAAATACCACTTGCATGGTAGGACACATCATTTCAAAGAATCTTGGCAAGGATGAACCTGCCACCCTCACCTCGAGCCTCAAACAAATATCTATTCCGCAAGTTGTTATAATTGGGGCATTCGGTCAACAAATGCCTTACTGTTAGAGGTACTAAACAGTTGTCACAACACGGTTGGTGTTGGCCCTTTAGCAGAAACTCATGTGTCAACCGAGTGTGACCAATACGCAGACGACAAAGAGACGTCTCCCATTTTCGGGGCATCATATTATACCTCCAAGGAATAATGTCATTTGTTACTTCCCTCATTTTATTGCCATCTTGACTATCCCATTGCTGTTGCCATTTATTGCAAACCTATTTCTTGATGTCAGGTAAGAAATCATTACAGGGAATGGGATACCTTCTTGACAGCAACTCGGATGCAGCCTCCTTAGCCAGTGAATCTGCCTTCTCATTCCCAGACACACCTACATGTGCTGGAACCCAACAAAATTGAACTGTTATACCTCTCCGTCCAATAAGGAAAAGCCATTCTAAAATCTTTAAAACTAGAGGGTTATTAGAATTAAAAACTTCCATAGCTTGAAGGACACTCCTTGCATCACTAAAAATTGTAAAATTACCCTCCTTCTCCAACGCTATTTTCTCAATAGCGGTTAATATGCCATACAGTTCGGCAGTAAATATGGAAACGGTCAGAGGAAGTGCACCTCTACAATTAAAACCATTACTATGTACTCCAAATCCAACGCCAGCATCAGATTTGGAGCCATCAGTATAGATAAAAGTTGATCCTCTATGTTCTTTAACATGTTCATTAAAAAGAGACCTGGCTTCTATGTCTGACATATTCTTCTTATCTCCAATAAAATATTTACAAAAATATATCTCTGGTAACTTCCATGGAGGCGTTGATGATACCTTGAATGGAAGTACCTTATTTCTAATTATATCCAGACTATTTAATAATCGTTTCACCCGAAAGCCATAAGGTTGAGGAGATTTTAGGTGCAACTCAAAGTATGATGCATGTCTTACAAGGCTTACAGTCTGAAAGGCTAAAGAGTTAGGGAGTCTTTGCAATCTAAACCAATACCGAAGAATGGAAGACATTCGGTAAAGGTCTAGAGGTAACTCTCCAGCATCAACAAGGAGACTTGGGATAGGCGAGGTTTTAAAAGCTCTAGTAGACAATCTAATACCTGCATGATGTATCGAATCTAATATTTTTAACCGGCTTGGGGTGGCTGAAGAATATACCTCACAACCATAACTAATTTTGGAAAAAATCAAGGCCTTGTATAATTTTAAAATAGTATTGCGGTCTGCCCCCCATGATGTATGGGACAATACTTTTAAGATATTCAGAGCTTCAACACATTTAGCTTTTAGCGCTTTTAGGTGAGAAACCCATGTAAGTCTACAGTCAAATATCAAACCTAAAAATTTGGTTTCCGATACACATGGTATCCGTTGACCTTTAATGTATATATCCGGGTCTGGATGTACTCCCCGGATACGACAAAAATGGACAATGGTAGTTTTACTTGCCGAGAACTTAAATCCATTCATGTCAGCCCACTGGATAATTTTATCAATAGAGAGTTGGATTTTTCTCTCAACCATTGCCATTCTAGTGCCAGCAAATGATATTGAGAGATCATCCACAAATAATGTTGAGAGAACATCCTGGGGAATGGCTGAGGATATCCCATTAATTGCTAGTGCAAAAAGGGTTACACTCAGCACACTACCTTGAGGAACTCCTTCTTCCTGGCACTTACTCTCTGATAGAGTTTCCCCCACTCTCACTTGAAAAACTCTACGTGAAAGAAATGCCTGAATAAATAGTGGCAGCTCTCCTCTCAATCCCAATTCATGAAGGGTTTTAAGAATACCATATCTCCATGTGGTATCATATGCCTTTTCAAGGTCAAAAAATACTGTAACATGGTGCTGTTTGGAAGCAAAGGCTTCACAAATAGAAGACTCAAGTCGTATCAACACATCAGTCGTTGAGTGCATTTTTCGGAATCCACATTGAATTGGTGATAAAATACCTTTCTTTTAAAGGTACCATATCAGCCTTGCATTGACCATCTTCTCCATGATTTTACATAAACAAGATGTCAATGCAATAGGACGATAGTTTGCTGCTAAAAACTTGTCTTTACCGGGTTTTAAAAAGGCTAAAATAATGGCTAGTTCCCAAACACATGGGTAACTATGATCATGCCATATTCTATTAATAATGCTTAAAATAAATAGCTTTGTATTAAAATGTACATGTTTAATCATTGCATATGGAATTCCATCGGGTCCAGGGGCTGTATCGTTGCAATGAGCAAGTGCGGACTCAAATTCTCTTTCAGTGAAAGGAGAATTATACGACTCTTCCCTTCTTGTTGCAAAATTTAAAATTTTCTTTTCTTCAGTGCTCCTATACTGGTGACCAGGGGCTCCTTCACACTTGCTGGATACATTTGAAAAATGATTAGCCAGGGCATTGCTAACTTCATTTGCTTCAGTTACATACTGGCCATTCACCTTCAACACTGGTGGTGGGTTGGGGGTGAATTTGCCAGCTATCTTTTTTACTTTCCTCCACACAGAAGATGGTGGTGTTCAACTGTTAATGGAGGAAACAAAAGACATCCATGACTGGCGCCTTGCTTCTTTCATGGCACGACGGAACTGTGCTCTACATTTCTTGTACATAGTTAAATTCTCATCAGTTCGGAGTCTACGCAATCGTGTTAGAGATCTTCTTGTGGCTCTGTGGAGTGCAGTTAGTTCTGAAGACCACCACGGGACTGGTTGTCGTTTGAATAACCCTGTTGTTTTGGGAATTGAATTGACTCCTGCTGTATGAAGAGTTCCATTCAGTAGGTCTATGGCATCATCAACACTTTCAAACTGTTCTGCTCTCCCTTCGATTTCACTTAGCTCGGAAAATTTAACCCAGTCTGCCTTGTCTAGATTCCAACGTGGCCCACGATCTTTGCAAAGGCGGACCCTAGTTGGTGTTTATAATGATTGGTGCATGATCACTAGTATGCCAATCATCTAATATCCTCCAATCAAAATCAAGAAGGCAGTTAGAGCTTGCAATTGAAAGGTCAATGCATGACAAAGTACCTGTCTGAACATGGAAGTGTGTGGGCTCTCCTGTATTAAGGAGTCCCACATCCTCATTCTCCACAATTGATGAGATAATATTGCCCCTTGTGTTGGAAAAAACATCACCCCATGAAGGATGTCTACCATTCATATCTCCCAGTAAGAGAAAAGGTTGAGGGAGTTGTTGAATGACCTCTGCTAAATCATCATATAAAATATTATCATTTGGAGGTAAGTACAGAGAGCATATTGTATATTTTCTCCCTATATCAATTTGTACAACAACTGCCTGCAGGGTTGTACGTATAGACATGGGTATTTGGGGAACATCTCGACGAATGTACATGAGACTTCCGCCATGGCTCCCTGCTTGTTGATTATATGGTGTTCTATAGCTAACATACTCTCGAGGACTAGGAGTGTTAGAATCAAGCATACTTTCCTGTAGACATACAATTATGGGGGAATGCTCAAGAATTAGGAGCTTAAGTTCTTCATATTTCGCCCTCAAACCCTGACAGTTCCATTGCAAAATGGAGGAGAAAACTATGGATTATTTATGGAAGACATCTTGGATGAGGTCTTCCCATTAGCAGTTTTTAATTTAACATTATTACCAGTAGGTTTCTTCAGAGGTGGTCTTGTTATGTTGGGTTTAACGTTGGTGTTTATCTCTGTATTCTTTTTATCTATTTGTTGAGGTGGATGGTGGACCTCAACTTAAATTTCTGATTTATTCAGTCCATCTTCTGGTTCATTAGAAACATCAACAGACAAAACATCAAATTTATTTGATGTCATAACCTTAACGTTTCTAATGGAGGGTGGAGAGAGAGATGGAGGTCTCTCTCTTTTGCGATTAATAGATGGTGGGATTCGAGGTTTTTGCACCTTTCCCACAACAGGTGCATCAGGTAAGTTAGTCTTAAGTGGAACCTCCATCAGATCAGGCAAGAACATGGCCTGAGAGAGGTTTGTATTACTTTGTGTAATGGCGGCTGAAGGCTGTACAGCAATGGGCAATGACCTAGTGTTAATACGCCGTGGTAAACCTCAGGAGGTGATATGGTTACCTCGTTATTTGACATTTTGTCAGATAGTATACTTTTTTTTTAGCTATTGGCAGTGCTAGGTTGGTTTGATTTTAATGCCTAGCATATGTATTTGATTTATTTAATAGTCTTTTGGCATGGGTCACACTTATGTGTTCTAAGTTTGATTTGTTGAGGGCAGCTTCCTCCAACTTATATAGCTCGCAGATCTTGTCTGTGGATTTGTGATTCGAGCTGCAATTTAAACACCTGGCTCCAAGTGCACACTCTCCATGGTAAGATTTGGAGCAAATACCACACCATCTCATTTTTGCAAACTTTGGACAGGTGCCCAAATTTAAAACAATTAAAGCATTGCAATGGCTTCTGCTTGAAGGGTCTTACTTTAATCCTTTCGTTCTCGATAATAATATGAAAAGGTACATCAGCATCCTGGAACGTAAGGATTATCATTGATGTACCTGGGACTTTATGAACTTTCCAAACATTTAATGGACACATGGCCAGTATCTCCTCCTCTGTAAAATCATATAGATCTCTGTTAAAAACTACGCCCCTTCTGTAGCTAAAATTTAGGTGGGGTTTGACATCTAACTTAATGTCATCATTACTTATTTTCATATTGGACAATATTACCGACTGTGTACTGGATTTGGCATGGATAAGGAAATTATTTTTTCCGAAACGAGATATATCGCCTGGTGCAATAGTTCCTACTTTTTTCTGAATCAATTTGCATTTTTTAAAATAATTCCCTGTAACCCGCTTTGATTCAGCTATAAGCCACATCGGTGGTTTTGGATTTCTCTGGGAGGGCATGACTAAATCTGCGTCTTTTTCCAACCAATTGGCAGGCCTGTACACATCTAAATCTTTTGGTACCTTATCGCAGAGAGCAGCCGCGACATTCAAGTTATTAATATTAATATTATTCAAATTACTTATTGCACTAAATGCTTCGTCATAACTACTATAAGATATCCATGAATCCCAAGTTTCAGCTTCAAGTTTCATCCTTATTTCTTTTATGTATCCATAGCATTCAAATGCTTTACATAGATCATCATAATTTGTTTCTATTGAAATTTGTGTAACATGGAGGATTCGAAGTTTCCTCATGTTACCCAAATTACTCGATTTAGAAATATCAGTAGAATGGTCCTTTCCCGTTCCGAGGTCATCAACAGAGCTATCCCTTATCACATTAGCAGAGGTCGTCAACAGTGCCGGGGGGGAGAGTCAGCGTATCCAGGGGATGGGGGTTCGTTCCTTAAAGAATCCATTATACTAAAGAGAGAGAAAAGAGTTAGTTTGATGTACCTGCTCGAGAATGTTAAGCCATCACACGTCGGAAAGGAAATTTGCACTCTCCACTATCGCCACAATGAGAGTATACTTCCCAGATGGTCCACTCCATACCCTACCCGAAGGATAGCATCAAAACAGATATAGAGGCACAGGTGTAATCTGAACCCGCCTGTTAGGACTGAGACCAAGAAATTATGGAATCATCCTCCCCATATCTATAATGGCGGGCTTCCGGCCAAAAGCCGAGAGTCCTACCCCAAGCATTGGATCCCCCTGGATTGCGAAGACCCAACACTTGAGAATAGTTCTGCCAAAAAGGTCCAAACCATCTTTGGGATGGCTGAAATCATCCAATACTCTCACATATAGCTTTGAATGCAAACACCTCCCAACCGTGATACATCCTCCCACTCATCAAAGCAGGCAGCAATAAAGGATGTATGAACATCCCCGCCGGGGCTACAATGGATTTAAAAACATCCAAGCCATAGGAGAAAAGAAAAAAAAATAATAAATATATATATGTACATAATATATACACACATATAATGAGGGAAATTTTTCTCATAGAGTTTGGAAAGCAAGACTAAAGAAAGTTTGTGAAATTAGGATAAGGTCGAAGTAATATTGAGAAAAAGAAAAAGGTAAAAGAGAGAAATTTAGAATCGAACTGGGGGAGCAATTTCCCAAGTTCAAGAGCCCTCTTGCCCGTCACCTAGTTTCAGCACGGGAATGAAATGCCGTGCTGAAGCTCAATGACTTCATCAAGGCATTCTCTCATTAAGAGGGAAGCTAGGTGGATAGAAAGACTGATGAAATTCCATATAAGTGGTTTTGACAACTTATATTGGAGACTGGGTACTCGAGATAGCATCTTAAGCGTCCTCGCAGGACAAAGCAGCAAGACATTGCGATTACTATAGTCAAACCATTCTGTCGTGGCCGCTGAGAAGAGCTCATTTCCAAAAGGTATCGTGTTCGAGTGTAAACACTTGGTTCATTTTCCCTTGAAGGAATCACTCTTTAGAGACAAGTCGAAAACCTTTGAAAACAACGATAAAGCCAGATTAAAAGATTAGGCACCCCATATCCCTCACCCTTTCTTTACAACTGTACTAAATCGTCTAAATAAAATCATCTTTACAATACTTCCTTGGTTATTGTCTTTTTTGCTGGTAGGTCCTACACAACAATATACATTTATATATATATATATATATATATATATATATATATATATATATATACATATATATTTATATATATATATATTAAAAACGGACATCAAAGCATAAACAATGCTTGTAATGACCCTGGAAGGGTTTCTTTATCTCCAAACTCATGGCGGTCGGGTCACATCTGTCAATCAATGGTCATCCAGCTTATAAGATTAGGATTTCTTAAAGGAAGAGTCAGTTTAATCTTTGAGGTATCTTCCCCCCCCCCCTCTCTCTCTCTCTCTCTCTCTCTCTCTCTCTCTCTCTCTCTCTCTCTCTCTCTCTCTCTCTCTCTATATATATATACTGTATATATAGATATATATATATATATATATATATATATATATATATATATATATATATATATATATATATATATATATGTACATATTTAAATTATATATATATATATATATATATACTGTATATATGCATATATATATATATATATATATATATATATATATATATATATATATACATATATATATATACATATATATGTATATAATTTATATATATATATATATATATATATATATATATATAAGTAGATGATGAATGAAGAAATGTTGATTTGAAAGCTCAAGATAGAGAAAAATGTCGAAATCTAACCGAGGCCCTTCACGCCAATAGGCGTGGGAGGAGATGATATATATATATATATATATATATATATATATATATATATATATATATATATATATGTATATATGTATATATATATATATATGTATATATGTATATATATATATATATATATATATATATATATATATATATATATATATATATTGTAAGAAAGCATTATAACTTAGACGGCATTTACCGTCTAATAAATGGAAATATTGACGTTAAATGGTGATATCATGATCATCAACCCGTAATAACATAACAGGGTAGGGTAAAAATTGAATTAGGGCTATGAAC
>NC_090732.1:73137323-73282323 GCF_036898095.1 Palaemon carinicauda
TTTGCTAATGGCTTGCAATTCTTATATTATCTTGGCTGTCGCCAACGCAACCAGGAATAGGCTCTTTTTAGTAAGATCCTTCCATGGAGCCTTGTCAAGAGGTTCAAACCTGCTCAAGGTTAAAAACATCAGGACTACATCCAAATTCCAAGAAGGGGTTGGGTTGTCCTTCCTCTAAGCGGTCTCAAAGAATCTTATAAGGTCCGAGAGATCCTTGTCTCCTGACACCTAAATATGTCTGTGACGGAAGACGGAGGCTAGCATGCTGCGGTATCCCTTGATGGTTGATACTGTTAGTTTCTTTGTGTTGTTAAATGTAGCAGAAAATCTGCCAACTGAATTAGAGAGGAATTGGAAGAGGAAAAGTTAATAACTCTGCACCATTCTCTGAACACGTCCCACTGGACTTGTACACCTTGATTGTGGACGTTCTCCTCGCTCCCGCGATTGCTCTTGTAGCTTTCCTCGTAAAGCCCTTCGCTCTTGCCAGTTTTTAGGATAGTCGAAAGGCATTTAGATGAGAGCAACGAGATTTGAAGGTATCTCTCTATATGCACCTGTCTGAGAAGATCATTCCGACAGGATAACGACCTGGAGATGTCTACTAGCCACTCCATCACTTCTGTGATCCAGGGTCTCATGGGCCCAAAAAACGGAGCTATCATGGTCATGTGGGCGTTGTTCGACTCCCTGAACTTCTTCATGACTCTGTCTAGAACCTGTATGGGGGGAAAGGCGTACGTGTCTAGTCCTTCCCACTCCATGAAGAAGGCGTCCCCTGCCACTGGAAAGCAGTAAACAGGTAACCTCTTGTTCTCTGCGTCGCAAAGAAGTCTATTGACAGTTCTCCCCACAGATTCCAAAGCCTGCTGCACACCTCGTGAAGCAGGGTCTAATCTGTCGTGAGAACCTGTCTTCCTCTGCTGAGAAGATCTGCTCTGACATTCTTCTCTCCCTCTATGAAGCGGGTTATCAGAGTTGTATTGTTCTCTTTTGCCCACAGCAGGAGATCTTGCTGCCTCGTAAAGGGAATCCAAACGAGTGCCTCCCTGTTTTCTGATGCAGGCCAACGCTGTGGTATTGTCTACATTGACTTGTACTAAGTTGTTTTGGACCTCCTCCTGGAAGTGTATTAGCGCTAGAAGAATGGCCACCAGTTCCTTCACGTTTATGCGCCATTTCTTCTGATGGTCTTCCCATAGACCTGAGATCTCACCCTTCCCCAGTGCTATATCCCACCCCACGTCTGATGCGTCTGAATACAACACTAGGTCGGGGTTCATCTGATGAAGTTCGAAGCCTTCTAGTAACTTGTTGGGGTAGTTCCACCAACTCCCCTGATTCCTGATTCCCAGAGGGATCGGAATCCATGTCT
Organism: Palaemon carinicauda; assembly: GCF_036898095.1. NCBI lineage: Eukaryota > Metazoa > Arthropoda > Malacostraca > Decapoda > Palaemonidae > Palaemon > Palaemon carinicauda. Next base: position 73,138,699 of record NC_090732.1, read on the forward strand.
CTAGGTCTTGGTCTCTTGTCCAACAACTAGACAGATGGAACTGAAGTGGATGTAGATGTAGTCACTTGTAGATCCTCCAGACACTTTCCTACAACCTGGCTCTGATTAGCCAATCGTCCAGGTACATCAATATTCGTACCCCTTCCAGATGTAACCAGAGAGCCACGTTCAATACCCCTCGTGTGAAAACGTAAGGTGCCGTGCTTAGTCCAAAACAAAAGTGCTCTGAACTGAAAAGTTGTAGCGTGATGTACAAATTTCAGATATTTCCTGTAGTACGGGTAAATTGAGACAAGAAAAACCGCGTCCTTCTATCGACACCATCCAGTCACCTAGTCTGGTGTCTGCTAGGACTGATGCAGATATTTCCATAGCAAACTTGACTTTGCTCACGCACTAGTTCAGTGGACTTACGTCCAGATAGGGGCTCCAATCCACCGAGTTCTTAGGTACCAGAAAAAGTCTGTTGTAAAATCTCTCTGACGAGGGGTTTTCTACCATTTCTATTGCTGCTTTTGACAGCATCTTGTTTAACTGCTCTTGAAGAGCTGCTGCCAGTAGTGGGATACTTGTATCTGGAGATTGAGTTCACTTTTTTTGTTTCAGTTGCTGTTTGGGGTTACGAGATTGCCCTCCAGCAGCCATTCTCTGTCCTCTACCAGAAAGGCTCTCCCACGAAAGGGCTGACGCGTGGGAGGAGTTTCCTTCTCCTTCCTGGCTAAAAAGTTTGCTGGAAGAACTTTCCTTGCAGTCCTTGTAATCAGATCTTGCGTTGCTTGTGCGTAAGAGCTGCTGATAAGTCCTTCACTAGCTCTGAAAGGAAGAAGACTTTGGTCTAGGGAGCATACAAGAGCTCTGCTCTCTGAGAGAGAGTCAATCCTGATGACAGGAAAGAAACAGCATAGCTCTTTCTTATTAATACCTGCTGTGAAAAAGGGGTGAGAGTTCGACCGACCTGTCCCTCACGGCTTTAGCGAGACAGGCAAAAAGGTGAATCTGCGTCTCGTTCTTATCGTCTGTGATGTCTGCGAGGACTCCTAGAGTCCAGTCCATCCAGATGAAGACCTCAATTGTTCTGAAGATGCCCTTCAGCAAGTGATCCATCTCTGACTTGGACCACATCACCTTAGCCTTAGTCATGACTGATCTATGCGCAGCGTCAACGAGTTGGAGAAGTCTCCCTGGGAGGAGGCAGGAACTTCCAAACCGAGAACCTCCCCAGTCTCATACCACACACTGGATCTAGAAGCCAATCTCGTAGGGGGGGAAAGAAAAGGTTGTCCTTCCTTGTTCCTTCTCTTGAGAATCCGATCATTCACAGTCGAAAAAGCCTCTGGACCAATCTGGCTAACACTGGTTCCTTGAAAGAGGAAGATTCTTGGGGTCTACCCTTCAAAAACTGGCAGGGCAGGCTCCGAGGTACAGCCTGTTGAAATGTCCTCCGGATATAAGTCCGCCAGAATTGCAAGTAATATTTTAAGATCTGCTGCATGAAGAGTTTTCTGCGTTTCCTCCTCTGAGATCTCCTCTAAAGGGTTAGCGATCTCCGATGTAGAACAAGTGGGAGAAAACACACGCCTCGTCTTGCCTGCTTGCATCCCTCATGCGTCCAGTCTGCTGCGAGGAAGCTTCATTCATGCGTCCAGCATGCTGCGAGGGAGCGTCATGCATGCGTCCAGCATTCTGCGAGGGAGCATCATGTATACGTCCAGCATGCTACGAGGGAGTGTCATGCATGCATCTAGCATGCTGCGAGGGAATGTCATGCATGCGTCCAGCATGCTGCAAGGGAGCGTCATGCATGCGTCCAGCATGCTGCAAGAGAGCGTCATGCATGCGTCCAGCATGCTGCTGCTGTTGCGAGCTTCCTCTGTTTGCGACTTGTAAACATCAACAGGGACGTAATGGACCGTTGAAGTTCTGACAGGCATGCTGCTAGCGGTGAGCTTGCTCTATGACGTTCGCGATCTTGACGCAAGGAAGCCTCCTGCTCGCGCGCATCCAGCATGTGTTCAGCTCGCGTGTGTCCAGCATGCTGCATGCGTCCAGCATGTCGTGAGGGAGCTGTCAAGATCCTTGCCGCCTCCCCTAACGTGTCTAGATCGCTGTGAGGGAGCGCCCATGAGCGCTGCAGCTCGCAAGCGCCCTTGCCGCGAGATCGCGCTCTGAACTATAACGTTCGCGATCTTGACGTGGGGAAGCATCCCGCTCGCATGCGTCCAGCAAGCTTCATGCGTCGAGCATGCTGCGAGGAAGCATCCTGCTCAGATGAGTCCAGCATGCTGCATACGTCCAGCATGCTGTGAGGGAGCGTCTAGATCCTTGCCGCCTCTCATAACGCGTTCAGATCGCTGCGAGGGAGAGTCCATGAGCGCTGCGGCTCGCGTGCGTCCTTGCCGCAAGTCCGCGCTCGGAACTATGACGATCGCGATCTCGACGCTCGGTTCCATGACGAGCAACTCTCTTCTTGTCTAGCAGGAAGGGAAAAACGTAAAATGCCAGCCTCGTCTGGGAGCTTTGTCATCCGACGGCGAGGATAACACTTTTAACTCGACTTTCCCATGGCGAGGGCGAGCGTCCTGGGAAGCGTTCAACAGGTACGCTCGAGGGGACGACTGCTCGGGGCTAACGCCTCTCGCCTCCCTTCGCTTTTCGACTTTCCTTCTCCAGGGGTTGGGGAGCATGGAAGAAGTCCAGGGCTAGGAGAACGACAGGTCCGAGCAGCCGTACCCTCCACTACACTACGTCAAGCTTGCATGCCACTGAACACTAGCACTTTTAACTATTCCACATCAGACCACAATTAGACCTGCCAGTTGCGAGAGATTATACTTTTACGCCAAGGGCTAAAAAGAAAATTCAATAGGCTATACGATTAATATTAGTATTCTCAATATTGAAATATTAAATAACGATAAAAGGTATTGTGAAACTATAACGATCGTCAAGAGTACTACGTAGCTTAAATTGACTGTACGCTAGTGAAATCTCTATATAAATCGATGATTAACTAAAGGAAGTATACTAATAGGACAAATATTTACTTGAAAATCATATATTTCCCTACATTATAAAAATTAAAATACTTATGCTTGCAAGAAAAAGAAAAGAATTTACATATTTGCAAGTCATAATACGTAGTTTACGTCACATGATTCGTGACGTCATAGCGATGGTGGAAGGATTTCCTTCAAGACATTCAGATCTCGCCCTGCTAAGAGTTTATGTGACATGATTGTGATGTCATAGTGTCTTTCCTTCTGCCATCATATCTTTAAGAGTTGTTCGTTAGTTTTTAAAGCAGGGGGAAAAATTCCTTGATCCTATCCATTTCAAGCTTACGAACATTGCAATCATATTCCAAAAGAAAAATACACTCATGCCCTCTGCATTTATACATACTGTGTGGGGTATCAAGAGCCGCTTTTGGAAGCCGGTCTTGACAGCCCTACACACAAAATCTAACAACAGAGGAGCCATCTTCAAAATCAAGTTAAATTAAACTATCTTATTCGTGTGAAAAAGAAAGGAAAAATATATTTCCCTATCCAATATCAGCGAAAGCCATCAAAAACAAAGCTATAGGTACTTCATCACTTTGTAGGTAAGCAAACCCAAACAAAGTAGAGCGAATTTCCTACGTGTTGTCTCGAACAAAGGCAGGGAATTTATGAGGAATTTTGGGAATGGTTCCAGTCACCTAGTTAGAGGGCGCACAGGTATGACGCTAAATTGGAATTTCTGCCGTGCGCGCGACGAATCGGCGGGTTTAAGCTATATATATGTAACAACCAGGGAAGTTACATATTTAAAAGGATATGTTTTAAACAAAAATATCTATTCCAAAAGTGTGAGTAGCAAGATCCAACTACCGTATTGTTTGGTCAAACCTGTCATCGCTTCAATGTCGTAATTATTTTGAAATCACTGTAAACCAAGCCTCGACAAGAGTGCTTGCCGCGATAAGGATACTGTCCTTTTTTGACCAAGATGTCATCGTCTTAATTTTGAGAAACCGAGCCTGAGGGAAATCTTTGTTTATGAAACATGTCATCATGGAAGGACACGTACTACCCTTTTGTTACAACTTCACACGTGGTCCAGATTGCATCAGAAATTTATTCTAGAAGCTTCCATGGCGGGATTAAAGTGGGCGTTTTTGAGGAAGCCATTAGAGACAGAGAATTGATAAAAAGAATCCCTTCTATGGAAATGACTGCTGCCCAATGTAATTAACTCCGCCCATACATGGGTATATGGACTTCAAGAAGAGCTAGGACAGGATATAAGACAAGAGAAGAACTATGTCTGAGGCAGATGAGATCCAAGTCCTAACGAGATAAGAAACAGAGAAGACCAAAAGACTGATAGAGCCAGATTCTAACCTTCCCCTCAGACACTGAAAAGCCTATCTCCAAAATTCTGTTATGGCCCAGAAGAGGAGGCAAATTGAAGCAGCCAGCCCTTCCAGCTTGTGACGAGAAGTAGCCAACACTACCTGCAGCCTGCATTTCAACAGTATCCGGTCATCATGCCGTTTCATCTGAACTTCAGCCACCATTCTGCAAGGTTCTTAAGCCTGAAATCTCTGTACCAGTATCGTCTCAGCAGCTGCAGAAAACTATTCCTTGAGTACTTCTACCTTACTGACTGTTCCCCCTTACTATTGATGTTTGATTGAATTGATTTGTCGGTTGAAGTAATCGAATTAGTAACGCTGATTTTCTTTGTGTAAGTTTGTGAATAAAAGTGTTGTGTTTTTTCGTGAGTTTCTTTTTATATTTATTTCCCATATTTCAATGGTGGTTGTTTGAAGCATTTATTTTAATTACTAAAAGAACCTGTGACGATTTTAAGATCGTAACAACGCCAGCGGCAAGAATGACGTAATAACATCGACGACATAAAAAAAATAGATTGATACATATCTGTACATATATACTATGGCTCGTGTCTGAGAACCAAACATATAGTATCATATATATAATGGCTGGTAAGCTAAACAACCTCTCAAGTTCCAAACTCACTTGTTTGCTTTTAAATTAAATCTATTACACTTGGAAATATTAATGCATGAACTCAGACAGTTAAATAATCCCCAGACAGCAATATGCAAAACACTGAATATCTAAAGGTCTCTTAAGTACACTCAAAACCAAACTGGGTAATTATTCTTAAAAATTATTTGAAAATTACTATGGCTCTTTAACAGGATACAAGCGAATATTATTCTAAACCATGGTGATTGTAATAATACAATCTTTACAAAAATAAATATATTCTACATAGATTACAACACTTTGAAAGAATTTACATAAAACAAATAAATCACTCAAAATATTAAGTCTGAACAAAACTTAGATTAAGAAAAAGATGTTACGATACAAAAATTATATAATTATTTGACTTTAAATATCAAATCTGAATAAACCTTAGACTAAGACAAAAGAAATATTTATGAAAATTACATAATTATTGGTTTCACTTGAAATTAAAACTGAACACAAATATTCAAGTGCGATACTTAATGAAAATATACAAGCAGATCCCGATACAAAAATCTTTTCTCATTAATACATGGCCGTTTACAAAAACTTTACATAATGCCACGTCTCACCACAACACCATAAATTTAAAATCCCCAACCAATTTACACGTTTTAACTCACTGACGATACATGCGGGGGCACAAAATCACTTTGAAGAGGACACATTAGAGGTAATGAACACTTTTAAAACAATACTCTGAGTTGCGTGCAAGAGTGAGAGAGAGAGGGGAGAAATGGAGATCTTAAAGTTGGAAATCTCTATCTATCTATGCAACCCTGGGGGTCGCCTTTATAAGAGACTTAGCTACTTCCAGAATGTTCCAGGACTGAGGTCTGGATCGTGGGGGCTGTTATTGTTCTCTCGACGGTATCAATGCAACATGAGACGAACTCTCTCAGTCAGCTAGCTCTCCCCGAAATAAAAAAAAGTTAACATCCTATCGCTAGGTTTTTCGTGAATTTTCTAAAGAACACGGTACCCAAAACAATTGCGTATTTTCTCTCAAACATGATGCAATACCTCATAAAAATATAAAAGATTATTACATAATTACATAAGCCCTTGTTCATATTTTATATGGTCTCATAACACTCTAAAACAGATTACAAAACGGATTTTGAAGCGAAGCGAAAAATCTATTTTTGGGTAAGATAGCCATGTCATCCTGGTGGAAGGTTCCTATTGGTAGCTTTCTAAGGGATATTTGGCTACAGTGATATTCCCAGAGAATTGACCTTTAGGTCTCCAGAATCCTAACTCCTGGTGCAAATATCCTTGAAATTTCTCTTAAGGATATCGCATAATATCAGGGGACGTATATCTTGATACGACACATAACAATCTTCACCACGAATAGCGTTTTCGTTTCGAGGGGGAAGAGTGGCGAAAAAAAGGGAGCCGTTATCAAGGTTACCCTTCCTCCCGTACTATTACGAGTATCCAAGATGGCGCTCATTCCTTGTAGCATTAAGCATGGTGCTATAGATATAGTATTTTAGGGAGAGATCTTGCCTAGGCCTATTCTATGGAAAAGGAGGGCGGGTTCATCAGGACCACATGGCTATCTCACCCAAAAATAGAATCTTCCCTTCGCTTCAAAAACCGTTTTTTGAGCTCAAGCCATGTCGTCCTGATGGAAGTTTATCAGAGAATTACTAGAAAGTACTGTATCTGTGGATTTTCATAGGTGCCTTAACCTTGGAACAGATTTTTCTATGGTCATCCGGACCATTGAGACATATGACGTTACCGTTATACGTCATTACCACTAATCATGGATAATGTTAGGGCTTCCTGCCCCAAGCAGGGAAGAATCATACTAGACAGTAGAAAAGGGGTCTCAAGGTTTGCATATATTGTATGAAGAAACATAGTATCAACTAGATATACAAGAGTCTTACGGTTTGTGTATACTGTTGGAACAAAAAGTATCAACTACATTTATTGTCTGTAAGCATACAATAATATGAGGTTTACTTAGCTAAATAAGTAAGAGAACTCTGGCTATTCTTTATTTGTGTTAATTGTGGGGCGAAATAAGACGCAATTACTGTACACTTTAATAGACATTTATTCACGATAAATGAATAAAGATAGAATAATACGTGTAATATGTATTAATATATATTAAGAGAATTATACATATATACAACTTAAAACTGAAAAAATTTTATATCTGAAAGGGAAGAAATGATTAGTGCCACTATGAAATTTGAAAATTTGATATAATTTTCAAATAGAGTTTTCTGTAAATGCTGGATATTATCACCACTGTGCACAGGGCACAAGTGTTACCTGTATAATTCTACACCTGAGATTTTTTAACAGTCTTTAGTGTCACCATGGTGACACTCACTTAAAAAGTATTGCACTGGAAGGTGTCAACACCTTTTCACCCTAACTGAGACTCCTAATCAATTTACTGTTCATCGCAGTACTAGACGACAGGTTTTAATACACTACCTGCCGACACCACATAATGCTTTAGTTCATGCACTTGCTTTGCATAACGTTTATAGAACAATCTGGATGACTTCCATCCAGTGTATGTGCAAAGACGCTCAAAGTCCATATACTAAAAAAAAGTTCAGTGATGAAGCAATTTTCCTTGGATCATGACCTGCGGGTCTACTGACAGGATCCGCTCTGCAAATAAAGTAGGTGAGCTTCGCCCTCAGTTGTTTGATCGTGAAGTTTCTTCTTTGAAGAGCTGTCCTCCCCTGAAGTCTGAAGTTCTTCGAAGATAGACCTTTAGACATTCTACTGGACACAGAGAGACATCTTCCTTCAGAGGGAATATTCTCCAGGGACCCCATCTCTTAGTGGGTAGCCCGTTTTTGGCAAGAAAGGTTGGATCAGGAAAAAGATTCAGTTCTCCCACTTCTGTGAGCTTAATATGGTCCTCCTTTCTGGATAGGGCCACTATTTCACTAACACTAGCCCCTGAGGCTATAGCGAACAGGAAAATAACTTTTGGAGTCATATCCTTAGGAGAGCAATCTTCATTGTTCATGGTTGAAGCTGAATGTAGGACCTTGTCCAAGGATCATTAAATGGGCTTGGGAGGAGCTGCTGGCCTAAGTCTAACACATGCCTTTGGGATCTTGTTAAAGATTTCGTTCGTCAGGTCCACTTGGAAGGCATATAGAAGAGGTCTAGTCAGAGCCGACTTACACGTAGTTATCGTGTTGGCTGCCGGACCTTGTTCATGAAGGTGAATAAAGAAGGACAGACAAAAATTTATTGAGATTTCTTTCAGTCCTTATGCTTTGACGAAAGCAACCCACTTTTCCCAAGACGACTCATATTGTCTACTGGTTGACTTGGACTTGTATTCTACTAAGAAGTCTATACTGCCTTTTGAGATCCCAAATCTTTTCTTAACCTCTAAGGAGAGAAAATCATAAGATGAAAATTTTGGGTTCTCTGTGATGAAGCGAAGACAGTCGACTTCTGAACTCGTTGAGATAGTGATGGGTTCGGTAGAGGGACCAGCCTCAGCTTCAGTTCCATTATCAGAGGGAACCAGTTGCTCTTGGGCCACTTGGGAGCCACTAGAGCTGCCGTTCCTCGGAAGGATCTCAGCCTGTTGAGGACCTTCAATAGGAGATTGGTCGGAGGGAACAGTAAATCTGGTTCCATTTGTTCCATTTGATCTCAGCCTGTTGAGAACCTTCAGTAGGAGATTGGTCGGAGGGAACAGTAAATCCGGTTCCATTTGTTCCAATCGAGGGACATGGCATCCGTCGCCTCCGCTAGAGGGTCCTCGTATGGGGCTGCATATCGAGGTAGTTTCTTGTTGTCGCTCGTCGCGAATAGGTCAATCTGCAGTTCCGGGACTTGTTTTAAGATGAAGGAGAATAAGTCTGCGTCTAGGGACCATTCTGACTATCGGCTTGAGCCTGGATAGAGCGTCCGCCATCACATTGCAAAACCCTTGAAGGTGAACTGCTGAAAAGTGCCATCTCTTCTTTTCTGCCAGATGGAAGATGGCCCATATCACATGGTTGATATGAGGCGATCTCGAGCCTTGTCGGTTCAAACATCTCATTATCACTTCACTGTCCAGAATCAGCCTGATGTGGGCTGATCTGCTAGGGGAGAGTTTTTCTACGTCAAAAGGACTGCCATGGCCTCCAAAATGTTGATGTGAAAGGTCTTGAACAGGGAAGACGAAGTCCATTGAGCTTTCCTTTGATGGGAGTGACTTCCCCATCCTTCCGTCAAGGCACCCATGTGGATGGTTATCGATGGTGGAGGTGGTTGTAAGGGCACAGTCCTCTTCAGGTTCTTGGCCTTCGACCATGGCTCGAGAAGTGATCGTAGTAAGGTCGGGATGTCTTTTTTTATCTCTTCGAGCATTTGATGCATATCTTCTCCAGATTCCTGACACATCTTTCAGCTGTGCTCTTAGCACTGGGTCTGCCACTGCTGCAAACTGGAGAGAGCCCAGTATTCTTTCCTGTTGGCGTCTTGAGATCCTGTCGTATTTCAGTAGTCTCTTGACAGATACTAAAATCTCTATCCTCTTCCCTGGGGGAATGGAGAGGCAGTGTGACTTAGAAGTTCCAATGGATTCCCAGCCATTGAAATGCCTGAGCTGGAGAAAGTCGAGACTTCTTGAGGTTGATCTTAAATCCCAGATGTTTCAGGAACTGGATCACTTTCTTGAATGCTTGCAGACAAGCCGTCCTGGATGCTGCCCACACCAGCCAGTCGTCCAGGTACGCTGCTACCTGAACGCCTTCTAGGCATAGTTGTTGAACGATTGCATCTGCAAGTTTCGTGAAGATCCTTGGGGCTATGTTTATTCCGAAGGGCATGGCTCTGAAGACGTAGTTTCTTCTGTATCTTCAATCCTAGGTAGGAGGAGAGGGGGTGGTTGACCGGAATATGCCAGTAAGCATCTGCCAGTCTATTGAGACTGTGTACATGCCCCTTTTGGTAACAGGGTCCTTGTGTGTTAAAGGGTTAACATCCTGAACTTGCTGTTCTCGATGAACTTGTTGAGTGGCGGTAAGTCCAGAATGACTCTGAGTTTGTCTGAGTCCTTCTTGGGAACATAGAAAAGCCTTCCTTGGAATTTGATGGACTTTGCCCTCCTTATTACCCATTTGCTCAAATAGTTCCCAGTTATATTCTTCCAGTGAGGGGGTGGAGTGTTGGAAGAATTAAGGAAATGATGGTGGAGGCTTGCTCCAGCTCCATCCAAGACCGTTCTTGGTTAGGCTGTGGGCCCAAGGATCGAAGGTCCACCGATCCTGAAACTGTTGGAGCCTCCCTCCTACCTGAAGCATCTCATTGCTTTGATTGTCCGGAGGATTTACCCCCTGACCACGTCCTCCCTTACCTCGTGAGGGGTGTTTTGAGGAGCCCCGTCTGGAACCTCTACCTTTGGGACGAAAGGTAGTGGTTTGCCTCTCGAACACGGGGTTGAATGCTGGTGACTTGGCAACCAGCTGTTGAGGCACCATCTGAAATGTGGTTTGCGGTTGAGCAACCACTTGGGGCACCACGGTCATGTTGACTGTGGAATGTTGTTGCTGGGCAGGCTGAGAGGATAATCTAGGTCTCTTTGTCTTCCTCTTAGGTTGGGGACCCGCATCCGAGGAAGACTTGCGATTAAATGACATGCCCCACTTCTGGAGAAGATTTCTATTCTCTGTGGTGGCTTTGTCAACTACCTCCTTGACCACTTCATTTGGGAAGAGGTTTTTATCCCAGATATTGGAAGCTATCAACTTTCTGGGTTCGTGTTTTACTGTCGCTGCAGCAAATACGAACTCTCTACATGCTCTCCTGGCCTTCATAAAGCCATAAAGGTCCTTTACTAAGGTGGCCATGTGCATTTTGGCCATGACCATGATCATGTCTGGGGTGCTCTTTAGGCCTGCACACATTTCCATGCAGTTCTATAGGGATAGGGATGCCGCTAGTCTCTCCTTCTTCTCTTGCTCCCACGCAAGAGAAAGTATGACAGTTTTGGGAAATTCTCGCTGAACTGTCGTCCCACAATATCTGCATCCAACTTCCCTACTGAGAAGGTTATGTGGACTTCTTTCCAATCCTTATCCTCTATGGGCAGGGCTAACGACAGAGGTCTACACTCGTCCAATGTAGGAGAAGGTTTGCCTGCCTCCACTGCCTTGGCAACAGCTTTAAAAGCCTTCGATGTAAAGGGGAAGGCTATTGAAGCTGGAACAAGAAGTGTAGGATGCTTCTTGCTCAGGGCAGACACTTTAGAGTTTGTGTAGCACACCTTCTTTAGGCTGCTCGACAAGAGAGCCTATACCTTGTCGTGGTCGAATACCATGACCTCCTTGGGTTCCATCTCATCTTTCGACACTGGCTCCTGCTTCAGTCGAATGAAGCAGTCTGGGTAAGCATTAAAGCTTGGCCAGAACTGAATGTCATTTAGGGGGACGGCTCCCATCTTCTCCGATATGTAGAGTTTGGTGATTGGCATAAACTCGGCATACCTCCAGGGATTAGTTTCGGAGTAGAGTGGGAGGTCTTGGACTCTGAGTCTTTCGTATGAGCCTCGGGAGGCGGAGAGTCGAACTTCACGGAGCTCTTTCTCAAGTTTCGCTTCCCTAGCTTCGCCTTGCTTGCGAATACTCTCCATTAGAGCCGTAAGATTGGCCAGTGCCTGTCTCATGTCGTCTGATGGAGGGGAAGAAGATGTTGAAGGTAACAGCTCTGCTGCCAGCACTGAAAGGACTCCGATTCAACTTCATCTTCCTCGGGAGTCAGTGTAGACTCCTCCTCATGATCTTCCTTGAGAAGATCCTTTTCAGTGTCTGTGGACTCTTCAGAAATCCTTTCCTCCTGGTGGATGTCCATGTCTTGCATCGCCTCACTGACATACGTCTCGATGGCAATCTGGACACGGGGGTTCAGGTCGTGCTTCTGAAACCCTCGTACACATCTGCGCAGCTTTGCTCGTGCTGCATCCCTCGACTCCGCTGAATTGGGGACGTCGAAACCTTCACTCACCAAGGTCCGGCATATGTTGCAGTCTTGGGGGCCCGAGTCCCACAGGGTTTCAGTAGTTTTGGTTCAGGTTTTGTGGCCACAGAAGTCCTTACTCCTGTGGTTGCAGAATATAACATCGCACTTCATTTGGTCCTCCTGTAAAGAAAGGAAAATTAAATGAGTATGCGGATGTTTATCTCACATGATAAACAATTTATGCAAATTATTAATGTTAATATTTTAAACATTATAGTTTAGGATAGTTAGCTAGAAAGGAAATGGGAATGACACATACTTGTGTTTCCTGTCCAGCCAATTGCTGTTACCTCCCCCAAAATTAAAGCTATAGAGTTTCCATATTCAGGCAAACTCCAAGAGAAGGGTTCTAACCCCTAGGGAGAGATAAGTGTATATTAACACTGACCCTTCTTAAGTTCTTTAATATTGTGGGGTAAGTTGTTAACTGATTAACTATCAGTGTATTGAAGGAAATCTTTTCTTTCAATATAGGATTGATCTCAACAATAGACTGTGCAAGGAAACACAAGGTATGTTGGAAAATAACTACTGTATAATATATACTATAGTTTTCTGTCTGCAGTATATACTATACTGCAGATATACTGACTTCTGTATAATCATATACTATAGTTCAGGCGGCATGTTGCCGGCTAGGCTAGCACCTGGCAGCACGGTCAAGCCGGCATGTCACAGGCTGGTTAGTACCTGGCGGCACAGGTTCAGCTGGCATATCCCCGGCTGGATTAGTATCTGACGACACCGGTCCAGTCGGTATGCTGCCGACTGGGTTAGTACCTGGCGGCACTAGCTGACAAAGAGAGAGAAAGCATGGAGTGAAGGGCTGCCTTATTGAAATGTTTGTTAACAATAAATAAGGGTGTAAGTATTTAACCTTACTGTCTTCCTCCGGATGAGGGTTCAAATGGAAGGGGAGAATGTGTCATTCAAGCTTCCATCCCGCCATAAAATCTGTCGCCAGTCACTGCCGGCTTCAGGGATGTGGATGGCAATCCAAGGGAGGACTGAAGAACACTCAACAGTAGAGGGGTCTCCCACCGGCAGCCGTCACAGCCATCACAACCTTCCCCGTATCCTTGCATCCATAAGGGAAAGACTGAGTGACTATACAGCTGCTTATGTAGGAGGCCGGCGGCACCGCAATCTACCCGGCAAGCGGTGAGAATGTAGGACGCCGGCCACAGGAATGCAATAGCTAGGCTATTGCTAAAGGACAGAGAGGGGTAGGGAAAAGGGTCCTGTATCAAGTGTGGAAGAAGGCGGCAGGATTGCCGCCACTTCCACGCAAGGGAGAAACACTGTTTCAGTATATGCGCCATCCCAGGTGGCAGAAGAATATCTATTCTTCAGCCTAGGGTCTGCCGAAACAGGACTAGTCTTCCAGACCGCAGGGAGAAGGTGGCGGCATCAAACTACCACTTCAGGTGCGGCCTAGGGAGGCTTAGCCTCCTATGCCGGCAGCTGTAAACCGGCAGGGAAGTGACTACTCACCCTGCTGCTTGGCTACCGGCAGAAAGACTGAATACTCTGAGGTTCTGTCGAAAACCAAAGCCGGGATACTCGTCGGTAAAGGTGGGAGACAGAAAACCCTAGCCTAGTCAAGCCGGAGTGAACTACTCTATGGCAAGACCAGATAGGGTTGTCGCCTATGGCGGCACTCAGATGGAAGGATGGATTACCCTTAAATCTCCACAGGAGAAGAGTATCGAGTTATATAATTAATTCTAGGAGATATACTATATCCCGTTGAATTAATAAAACGATACACGAGGGTAAACGGGGATAATGTGTGAAAGTATACCAAAGCCCATAGGCTAGGTAGCCTAGCGTGGGACGAGATCTTGGTTACCTAAATCGCCGAAACTCTAACGTATACGATCGATATAAGGAGGAGGAAATTATATGCATAAAATATATATCTTTACTAGTATAATTGTGCCTAAATAGCTTGAATAAATTATTAATGCTATTACAACTGGGAAAGTCGTTTTGCTAACTAAATAAAGCATGCATAACAAACGACAGCGCCCATGGCGCCTCCGGTGACCAGCCCAGCTCCTTAACACAATAAATTACTCTAATTTCTCTGTGAAGCAGGAGCTAGAAATTATACACTGTAAAGAATAAATACTCAACTTTCCAGAGGCAGAAGAAGCTGGAGATTGCATAATTAATCCTCACAAAAGCGATCAAAAACGTTAGATCAACAGGGAAAACCACCGTGCGAATTCGCTACAAAAATAGGAATGAGCGCCATCTTGGATACTCGTAATAGTACGGGAGGAAGGGTAACCTTGATAAAGGATCCTCTTCTGTTTTCGCCAATCTTCCCCCTCAAAACGAAAACGTTATTCGGGGTGAAGTTTGCTATGTGTCGTATCAAGATATACGTCCCCTGATATTAAACGATATCCTTAAAAGAAATTTTAAGGATATTCGCGCCACGAGTTAGAATTCTGGAGACCTAAAGGTCAATTCTCTGGGAATATCACTGTAGCCAAATATGTCTTAGAAAGCTACCAATAGGAACCTTCCATCAGGATGACATGGCTTGAGCCCAAAAAAGACTTCGTAACAAAAATACATGAAATAAAAAGTTAATTCTTAAAAATGACGTAAATTTACACATGCTAACTTGAAATACGAATGCAATGAAATTAACAATGAATGTCATGTTATTTACATAATATACTTAACTCTACATGAGAGGAACTAGTTTTACAGGCTGGCTATTCATCTCTTCAATGCACAAAGGAAATATAAATAAAACTATGAATAAACTATTGTATTTACTCTACACTAGACCAGCTTCATAACATAGCTTCCCCCCCAAAAAAATTATTCATTCTGGGCCAGTATCCATTGATTCAGCCCGAGATGAATAATCTGCAACCATATTATCTTTACGTGATATATACTTTACATTAATACAATACGGTTAAAAAAATAATGATCACCTAGCTAGCCTTTGATTTTTATTTCTCATCTTATTCACAAAAGTTACAGGATTATGATCTGAATACACTGTAATCCCTTCATTTTGTGGTCGATTCACATAGACCTCGAACTTGATTATCGCTGTAACTAACACTAGTAATTCCTTTTCAACTATCGAGTAGGCTCACTGATGTTTCTTCGTCTTCAACGACATGAAACAAACTGGGTGAAGAATTCCTTCCTCGTCCTCTTGCAATAAAACAGCTCCAATCCCGTTATTCGACGCATGCATTTGGATAAGGAATTTCTTGTTGAAATCAGGTGCTCGCAGTATCGATTTCAAAGTTAATATGGCCTGTCAAATGATTCCTGGCACTCGCTGGTCCATACAAATTTTTTCTTGAGGTTAGTCAAATCCGTCAAGGGAGCGACTACAGCCGAAATGTTTGGACAAAAACGTCGGTAGAATCCTGCCATCCCTTAAAAGCGATGTAATTGCTTCCTTATTGTGGGGAGTGATGCTTTCCTTATTCCCTCGACGTTAGCAGCTACCGGGACGATCAGTCCTCTTCCTACTTCAAATCCCAAGTACTGAACTGTTGCCTTCCCAAATTCGCTGTTCTCCAGGTTAATCATCAGGTATGCTCCTCGCAGCTTTTGAAATACCTTCTTCAGGATTCATAGATGTTCTTCCCAGGTCGAATATACCACAATATCGTCGAGATATACGCCTACTCCTTTTATCGATCCTAGAAGGTTGTTCATCACACGTTGAAAAGTAGTGGGGGGCGTTCATTAGACAAAATGGCATGACATTGTATTGATAAAAACCAAAAGGGATTATAAAAGCTGATAAAAATTAGTTCAACCAGTAGCAGGAGGAGCCAAAGTGTGAGTGAATTCAATGTTTATTCTTGGACTGTTGAGAAGAAGAGCAAGAAGTCTAAGACCAGGAAATCATTTAGTACCGAGGAGTACCATAGTGCTCTAAACACCATTTGGTGAAGAAGATGGGGCTATATTGAAGGAGGGTGTGAATGCTAGGAAACTTGCTCTTAGTATTCCATTGGCAGCCTTTGAGATCTAGATTTCTAAAGTTACCCCACCAACATGAAAAGGTTATTGAGTATCCAATGACTCTTTCAGGATTGGCCAGTGATGAAGCAGGAACTGAGTCTGTATTGAAAACCCTTTGTAGGGTTAACCTGGCAGAGTTGACTCCTGTACCATTCATGGTTGTCCTAGTGACCTTATCTGAGTTTCCATCCAGAGTGTTGGATGCTCTCATTGACTCTGAAGCCAAGGTCAACCTCCTGTCATCGAGTGTAATGCAGAATTTTCAGCAGGTTGTGCCCACCACTACAGGACTTAAAGGTTTGGGCAAACAAGACCTAAGTCCTTACGTATTGTACTGCATGGGATGAAATTCCACCTGAGTGTGCTCCATATAGTACCTTCAAGGACTATGGATGAGCATGTTCTTGATTACCAATTATTGAGAGCAATTGGGGTGATAGTTGACAAAACCAGGAATTGGTGGAGCGTTGGTGGTATTCCACCAGAGCCTCTTTAGGAGTGTTATGTCCAAAACATGGAGCCTGTTGTACGGAAGTTTTTTACACACTTGAAGTCTACTTCCTTAGGGGTACATGGCCTGGGGAAATCTCTAATAGCTTTTACTTTACTGGGGCAGGGTTGGATACCTTCTGGGGTCATTATATGACTTAAAATTCCGACCTGTTAACAGAAAAAATTGCATTTTAACAAATTTATTTTTATACCATTGTCGCAATGATTCTAAAACTTTACGAATATTGTTATTATGTTCTTTGGCCATTTTCCCTGTAATTATGATATCGTCTAAATAAACAAAAATATTATGGCCAATTACGGGAGACAAAACCGCCATCATTAATTTAGAAAAGTGACTAGGAGCATTTTTAACACCGAAAGGAAAAAAATTAAAATGAAATAGTTGATCGTTGACTATAAATGCCATTTTCACATTACTGTCTTCCTGAATAGGTATTTGATAATATCCAGATTTTAAATCGAAAGTTGCAGAATATTTACTATACCGTACCTTCACAAGCAATTTTTCAATCGAGGGCAATGAAAATGCATCATGCTTAGGGACTGCATTTAACTTCTATAATCAACCCACAATCTTACCGGGCCATCCTTTTCCTGACAGCTACACTTGGAGAAGCCCAGGGGGATTTGCTCTCCTCAATAGTCCCTTGTTCCCTTAATTTACTAATTTCCCTTTCTATCTCTCCCTGGAAATGAATGGGTACTTTATAAGGCCTTGACCTGATCAGCTCCACCTGCCCAGTTTCAATGCTAAAAGGAAATCAATCAATCCTCCCAAGGGCTCATCTCTAATTGCAATTACATCGGAATGATTATTAACAATGTTACTAACTACAGGTTGATATTCTGGCGGACATAATTTTTGCACTTGCATAAACAAGTTCTGAGTGCGTTCGTCTGTGCAGGCTGGAGTTGTGGCTCCCAAGATCCCATTATTAGTAATTTCACATAAATCAAATTCAAACACAGAATCACTTCCTAACAGAAATCTTTTATTTGACAAATTAATTATTGTAATGTCTTCTATGTTCTCTATTATTTCTGACAAGCCCATTTGTCATGGGGTTTAACTACGACCTTGGTTCCCTCCAGGAAAGGCTGACACGGGGTCACTGATATGCTCGTAAGTGTTTGGAGAGGCAATACTTCTCCTCTTTCAGGTACAGCTGTTATCTTACTTAATGGTGTCTCCTTTCCCACAAAAGCACAAACACTCTCATGACTTTATAGAGGCAAAGTGCACCCTCGTGCTTTTACTGTTATTCTATCTTTTTCCGCGCATAAGTATATTTGATTATTCATTATAAAATCATAACCAAGTATAGCCTCAATTCCTGGAACTCCCCAGGTAGGTAAGACAAAAATTCATGAGTAAACTTCACAGACCCCACCTTAAAGTTGACGATCGTCGTATGCCTTGCTTGTAGTTTATTTCCTCATGGCGTGTCGAGGATGATGGATGCTGCTAACTGTAGTGGGTTTGAAGAGATTCCTTTTTCAAGAAGAAAAATGCTGGCTCCTTTGTCAATCAGCCCTCAAATGGACTTATCTCGTAGATCAATCCTGACTGCTAAAATTCTGAGCAGCCCATTAGGGTATGTGGGGCACGTGCCAATGACCTCGCTTGCAATACCGCTGCCCCCGGAGCTGTTCCTAGTGCTGCAAGGGTGAGGTCGGGGGTACCGATTTGGGCCCCATTGTCTGCTCGACTGATTCTGTTGTCGTGTGGGGGGGGGGGCATCGATCTTACTTGTTTCCCCCTTCCTCTGTTTCCTTTTTCTTGGATGTCGGGCGGGGTTGGACACCTTCTAGGGTACGTGCGACACAGTCCGCCAGCCCTCGGCATTTTTTGCTTGGCACTCTCAAGATACCTGATCATAGGCCTGACAAGTGTAACAGCAGGGGGATCCTTGGGTGGGGCATTCCACTCGTTGGTGCCCCTCTCACCCAACACTGCCAACATCTGAAGATTCTTCTCACCTGCTGACTTCGTTTCACCTCTCCCTGGTTTGGGGGTTGGTGAGTGACTCCCATGCCTGCCACCTTTCCGGCATTGGGGTATTTATTTTCAGTCCTTTTATCTTCTGGCAAACTGTCTAGAATGTTTTGTATTGCCATCACGATGTCTGCTAACAAGCAATTGTCATCGAACAAATAACCACAAAAATGCGGGTTTATAAATTTGCATATGTGTTCACAGGCAATTGCTTTTCTATAACCTTCTGGGAGCTTGGCACTCCATGTAGCAAACGAATCACAATCTCGAAAAATTCGAGTTGCACAACTGAAAACTGACGCACACACTCAAATTTTGGGTTAGTAATTTTCTCTCATGTCCCTTTTTCTCGCATTGGGTAAGGCATATTTCACTATTAAGCGTTATTTTATTTCATTATAATGTCTTAAACTCTCTTGTGATCAACACATTACCTACATTGATGGAGCATCTTTCTGCAACCTAATTTCTTGAATTGCTTTTTCTCTTTCTAACCACCCATATGTGGCTACTTCAAAATCTCTCAGAATCACTTTGATCGATTGAAACCCTTCATTAGGCCGTTGATCATCAAGAGGCCTAACACTTGCCTGAAATTCTGGCAATTTTCGAACTACAATGTTTTGAGCATCTTCACTCGGCTGTGTATGTGTGCTTTCACTCGTGTGCGTTTGAACTTCGTTTATGTACGTCGTATATGCTGTGGCTGCAAGCCGTTCTCTTCTCGTTCAACTAATTATCTGTCTGTTAATTCAGCTAGGTTATCTAACCTATTTTCTAAGTGTTGTGTTCGTTGCTCGCTCTAGTCTATATTCTTCATCGACATCACTATAACCAACTGCTTCATTTTCATCTTCCGTAGCAGCATTGTCTGATATCTTAGTTCTCGTGTATTTACGCATCTTAAAACTTTTAATTTACCGGCTTAAATAAGAACTTCGCTCACAGCATGCACAAACTGAATGAATAAATGAATGATCTGAAGTTCTCTGGCATCCTGACATCGGAGGTCATTGACGCCAATATTGTTTATTATAGATAAAGATTAAAAGAATATTCAATTAAAACTAGAAAACTAGATATGTTGTAAAATAGCATTAAGAATACCTGCTTCTGACATAAATTTGAAAATGCCACTAGCATTGTACGACACATTGTGTCCAAGGATCTTGGCAAGGATGAACATGCCCTCTTATTGATTGATTTAAAGTTTTCAGGAATCCTGACATCTAAGGTCATTGATGCCGGTACCATTTAATTTATGTATACAAAAATAAAAAATAAAATAAAATAAAAAATAAGAGTATTCAATTAAAATCATAAAAGTTGAATGTCATAAAAGTTAAATAGTTTTCAGAAGACCTGCTTCTGAAATAAATCTAAAAATGCCACTTGCATAGTAGGACACATCATTTCCAAGAATCTCGGCAAGGACGAACCCGCCACCCTCACCTCGAGCCTCAAAACAATATCTATTCCTTAAGTTGTTATAATTGGGGCATTCGGTCAACAAATACCTCACTGTTAGAGGTACTAAACAGTCGTCACAATACGGTTGGTGTTGGCCCTTCAGCAGAAACTCATGTGTCAACTGAGTGTGACTAATACGGAGACGACAAAGAGACGTCTCCCATTTTCGGGGCATCATATTATACCTCCAAGGAGATATGACATTTGTTACCTATCGCATTTTATTCCCATCTAGGCTATCCCATTGCGGTTGCCATTTATTGCAAACCAATTTCTTGATGTCAGGTAAGAAATTATTACAGGGAATGGGATACCTTCTTGGCAGCAACTCGGATGCAGCCTTCTTACCCAGTGAATCTGCCTTCTCATTCCCAGACGCACCTACATGTGCTGGAACCCAACAAAATCGAATTGTTATACCTCTCCGTCCAATAATAAAAAGCCATTCTAAAATCTTTAAAACTAGAGGGTTATTAGAATTAAAAACTTCTATAGCTTGAAGGACACTCCTTGCATCACTAAAAATTGTAAAATTACCCTCCTTCTCCAACGCTATTTTCTCAATAGCGGTTAATATGCCATACAGTTCGGCAGTAAATATGGAAGCGGTCAGAGGAAGTGCACCTCTACAATTAAAACCATTAATATGTAATCCAAATCCAACGCCAGCATCAGATTTGGAGCCATCAGTATAGATAAAAGTTGATCCTCTATGTTCTTTAACAAGTTCATTAAAAAGAGACCTGGCTTCTATGTCTGACATATTTTTCTTATCTCCAATAAAATATTTACAAAAAGATATCTCTGGTAATTTCCATGGAGGCATTGATACCTTGAATGGAAGTACCTTATTTCTAATTATATCCAGACTGTTTAATAATCGTTTTACCCAAAAGCCATAAGGTTGAGGAGATTTTGGGTGCAACGCAAAGTATGATGCGTGTCTTACAGGCTTGCAGTCTGAAAGGCTAAAGAGTTAGGGAGTCTTTGCAATCTAAACCAATACCGAATAATGGAAGACATTCGGTAAAGGTCTAGAGGTAACTCTCCAGCATCAACAAGGAGACTTGGGATAGGCGAGGTTTTAAAAGCTCCTGTAGACAATCTAATACCTGCATGAGGTATCAAATCTAATATTTTTAACCGGCTTGGGGTGGCTGAAGAGTATATTTCACATCCATAAATAATTTTGGAAAAAATCAAGGCCTTGTATAATTTTGAAATAGTATTGCGGTCTGCCCCCATGATGTATGGGACAATACTTTTAAGATATTCAGAGCCTCGAGACATTTAGCTTTTAACGCTTTTAAGTGAGAAACCCATGTATGCCTACAATCAAATATCAAACCTAAAAATTTAGCTTCACTTGCACATGGTATACGTTGACCTTTAATGTATATATCCGGGTCTGGATGTACTCCCCGGATACGACAAAATTGGACAATGGTAGTTTTACTTGTCGAGAACTTAAATCCCTTCATGTCAGCCCACTGGATAATTTTATCAATAGAGAGTTGGATTTTTCTCTCAACCATTGCCATTCTAGTGCCAGCAAATGATATTGAGAGATCATCCACAAATAATGTTGAGAGAACATCCCGGGGAATGACAGAGGATATCCCATTAATTGTTAGTGCAAACAGGGTTACGCTCAGCACACTCCCCTGAGGAACTCCTTCTTCCTGACACTTACTCTCTGATAGTTTCCCCCACTCTCACTTGAAAAACTCTATGCGAAAGAAATAACTGGATAAATAATGGTAGTTCTCCTTTTAATCCTAGTTCATGAATTGTTTTAAGTATACCATATCTCCATGTGGTATCATATGCCTTTTCAAGGTCGAAAAAAACTGTCACATGGTGCTGTTTGGAAGCAAAGGCTTCACAAATAGAGGACTCAAGTCTTATTAACACATCAGTTGTTGAGTGCCTTTTTCTGAATCCACATTGAATCGGTGATAAAATACCCTTCTTTACAAGGTACCACATCAACCTTACATTGACTATCTTCTCCATGATTTTACATAAAGACGAAGTCAATGCAATAGGTCGGTAGCTTGCTGCTAAAAACTTGTCCTTACTGGGTTTTAAAAAGGCTAAAATAATGGCTAGTTCCCAAACACTTGGGTAACTATGATCATGCCATATTCTATTAATAATACTTAAAATAAATAACTTTGTATTAAAATGTACATGTTTAACCATTGCATATGGAATTCCATCGGGTCCAGGGGCTGTATCGTTGCAAGTAGCGAGTGCAGAATCAAATTCTCTTTCAGTAAAAGGAGAATTATACGATTCTTCCCTTCCTGTTGCAAAATTTAAAATTTTCTGTTCTTCAATGCTCCTGTACTGATGACCAAGAGCTGCTACACTCTTGCACGATACATTTGAAAAATGGTCAGCCAGGGCATTGCTAACTTCATTTCCTTCAATCACAAACTGACCATTCACTTTCAACACTGGTGGTGGGTTCGGGGTAAATTTGCCTGCAATTTTTTTTATTTTCCTCCATACAGAAGAAAAATTTCATCAGTACGGCGTCTACGCAATATAGTCAGGGATTTTCTGGTGGCTCTGTGCAAGGCTGTTAATTCTAAGGACCACCACGGGACTGGTCGTCTTTTGAATAGTCCTGTGGTTTTGGGAATCAAATTGATTCCTGCTGTATGAAGAGTTCCATTCAGTAGGTCTATGGCATCATCAATACTTTCAAACTGTTCTGCTCTCCCTTCGATTTCACTTAGCTCAGAAAATTTAACTCTGTCTGCCTTGTCTAGATTCCAACGAGGTGATCTTTGCAAAGGCGGACCCTAGTTGGTGTTTATAATGATTGGTGCATGATCACTAGTATGCCAATCATCTGATGTCCTCCAATCAAAATCAAGAAGGCAGATAGAGCTTGCAATTGAAAGATCAATGGATGACAAAGTACCTGTCTGAACATGGAAGTGCGTGGGCTCTCCCATATTAAGGAGTCCCACATCCTCATTCTCCACAATTGATGAGATAATATTGCCCCTTGTGTTGGCCAAAACATCATCGCATAAAGGATGTCAACCATTCATATCTCCCAGTAAGAGAAAAGGTTGAGGGAGTTGTTGAATGACCTCTGCTAAATCATCATATAAAATATTATCATTTGGAGGTAAGTACAGAGAGCATATTGTATATTTTCTCCCTATATCAATTTGTACAACAACTGCCTGCAGGGTTGTACGTATAGACATAGGTATTTGGGGAACATCTCGACGAATGTACATGAGACTTCCGCCATGGCTCCCTGCTTGTTGATTATATGGTGTTCTATAGCTAACATACTCTCGAGGACTAGGAGTGTTAGAATCAAGCATACTCTCCTATAGACATACAATTATGGGGGAATGTTCATGAATTAGGAGCTTAAGTTCTTCATATTTCGCCCTCAAACCCTGACAGTTCCATTGCAAAATGGAGGAGAAAACTATGGATTATTTCTGGAAGACATCTTGGATGAGGTCTTCCCATTAGCAGTTTTTAATCTAACATTATTACCTGTACGTTTCTTCAGAGGTGGTCTTGTTATGTTGGGTTTTACGTTTGTCTTTTTCTTTGTATCCTTTTGATCTATTTGTTGAGGTGGATGGTGGACCTCAACTTGAATTTCTGATTTATTCAGTTCATCTTCTGGTTTATTAGAAACATCAACAGACAAAACATCAAATTTATTTGATGTCATAACCTTAACGTTTCTAATGGAGGGTGGAGAGAGAGATGGAGGTCTCTCTCTTTTACGATTAACAGATGGTGGGATTCGAGGTTTTTGCACCTTTCCCACAACAGGTGCATCAGGTATGTTAGTCTTAAGTGGAACCTCCATCAGATCAGGCAAGGACATGGCCTGAGAGAGGATTGTATTATTTTTTGTAATGGCGGCTGAAGGCTGTACAGCAATGGGCAATGACCTAGTGTTAATACACCGTGGTAAAGCCTCAGGAGATAATATGGTTACCTCGTTATTTGACATTATGTCAGATAGTATACTTTTTTTTGAGCTATTGGGAGTGCTAGGTTGGTTTGATTTTAATGCCTTAGCATATGTATTTGATTTATTCAATAGTCTTTTGGCA
Organism: Palaemon carinicauda; assembly: GCF_036898095.1. Lineage (NCBI taxonomy): Eukaryota > Metazoa > Arthropoda > Malacostraca > Decapoda > Palaemonidae > Palaemon > Palaemon carinicauda. The sequence goes on from NC_090732.1 coordinate 73,162,866, forward strand.
TGGGTCACACTTATATGTTCTAAGTTTGATTTGTTGAGGGCAGCTTCCTCCAACTTATATAGCTCACAGCTCTTGTCTATGGATTTATAATTCGAGCTGCAATTTAAACACCTGGCTCCAAGTGCACACTCTCCATGGTAAGATTTGGAGCAAATACCACACATCATCTCATTTTTGCAAACTTTGGACGGGTGCCCAAATTTAAAACAATTAAAGCATTGCAATGGCTTCTGCTTGAAGGGTCTTACTTTAATCCTTTCGTTCTCGATAATAATATGAAAAGGTACATCAGCATCCTGGAACGTAAGGATTATCATTGATGTAACTGGGACTTTGTGAACTTTCCATACATTTAGTGGACACATGGCCAGTATCTCCTCCTCTGTAAAATCATATAGATCTCTGTTAAAAACTACACCCCTTCCGTAGCTAAAATTTAGGTGGGATTTGACATCTAACTTAATGTCATCATTACTTATTTTCATATTGGACAATATTACCGACTGTGTACTGGATTTGGCATGGATAAGGAAACTATTTTTTTCCAAAACGAGATATATCGCCTGGTGCAATAGTTCCTACTTTTTTCTGAATCAATTTGCTTATTTTAAAATAATTCCCTGTAACCCCCTTTGATTCAGCTAGAAGCCACATCGGTGGTTTTGGATTTCTCTGGGAGGGCATTACTAAATCTGCGTCTTTTTCCAACCAATCGGCAGGCCTATGCATGTCCAAATCTTTTGGTACCTTATCGCAGAGAGCAGCCGCGACATTCAAGTTATTAACTTTAATATTATTCAAGATACTTATTGCACTAAATTCTTCGTCATAACTACTATAAGATATCCATGAATCCCATGTTTCAGCTTCAAGTTTCATCCTTATTTCTTTTATAAATCCATAGCATTCAAATGCTTTACATAGATCATCATAATTTGTCTCTATTGAAATTTGTGTAACATGAAGGATTCGAAGTTTCCTCGTGTTACCCAAATTACTCGATTTTGAAATATCAGTAGAATGGTCCTTTCCCGTTCTGAGGTCATCAACAGAACTTTCCCTTACCACATTAGCAGAGGTCGTCAACAGTGCCGGGGGGAGTCAGCAAATCCAGGAGATGGGGAGTCAGTATTTGAAGGGTCCATAGTAAAGGGTGGGATTTTCTTTGTTTTTTTTGTTGGTTTTGTTGGATTACCTGCTTGAGAATTTTAAGAAAGTATCCTACGTTGGAAAGGAAATTTGCATTCTCCACTATCAGCACAATGAGAGTATTCTTCCCAGATGGTCCACTCCATACCCTACCAGAAGGATAGCATCAAAACAGATATAGAGGCACAGGTGTAAGCTAAACCTGCCTATTAGGACTAAGACCAAGGATATATGGAATCATCCTCCCCATATCTGTAATGATGGGCTTCCGGCCAAAAGCCAAGAGTCCCACCTCAAGGATTGGATCCCCCTGGATTCCGATGACTCAACCCTTGAAAGTAGTTCCGCCAAAAAGGTCCAAACCATCTTTGGGATGGCTGAAATCATCCAATACTCTCATATATAGCTTTGAATGTAAATACCTCCCAACCGTGATCCCTTCTCCCATTTATCTAAGCAGGCAGTAATAACGAATGTGGAAATATCCACGCCATTTAAATAAAATAAAAAAATAGATAAATAAATAAATAAACAAATAAAATATATATATACACACACACACATATATATATATATATATATATATACATATATATTTATATATATATATATATATATATATATATATATATATATATATATATATATATATATATATATATATATATATGCATACATCTACACACATATATATAACTTAAGAGAAATGATACTCAGAGTTAGGACAGCAAGACAAAAGAAAGTTGATAAAATTAGGAGAAGGTCGAAGAAATATTGAGTAGAAGAAATAGAGGAAAGGGAGAGAAATTTAGATTCGAACTTGGGGAGTAATTTCCCCAAATTCGAGAGCCCTCTTGCCCATTATCAATTATCAGCACAGGAATGAAATGCCGTGCTGAAGCTCAATGACTTCATCAAGGCATTCTCTCATTAAGAGGGACATGCCATCTTAACCCCGAGCCTCAAAAAGATATCTATTTCTTTCTGCGCTATATGTGGGGCATTCAGTCAACACATGCCTCACAGTCAAGGGTATCAAACATTCGTCGCAATATGGTTGGTGTTGGCCAGCCAGCAGAAACTCATGTGTCATCCGAGTGTGACTAATGTTGAGACGACAAAGAGTAGTCTCCCATTTTCGGGGCATCCAATTATACCTGCAAGGGGATATACCAATCGCAATTTCCCTCATCTTGTTTTCAATTAAACTATCTCAATGCTGTTGCTAATTGTTATAAAAAAAATTAATCACTGGTAAAAAGCCATTACAGAGAATGGGATACCTTCTTGGTAACTCGGCTGCAGCACTCTTTGCCAATAAATCTGCCTCTTCATTTCCAGACACACGTATGTGTGCCGGAACCCAACAAAATCGAACTGCTATACCTTTCAGACCAATAATTAAAGGCCACACTAAAATCTTTAAAACTAAAGGGTTACTAGAATTAAAACCTTCTAAAGCTTGAAGGACACTTCTTGAATCACTATAAATGGTAAAATTGCCCTCCTCTTTTAACGCTCTTTTCTCAATGGGGGTTTGTATGCCATACAGTTGTCTTAATTCATGTATGTAAATGTGTATCGTACATCAAGGTAAATGAACTCTATATTCATGAGTATTACACAAAAACCTATACTCAGCATTTTGTTGAACTAGATTGCAATTTGGTAGCGAATGGAGTTTAGTTGCCTTTGGGCGCTCGAGTTGACAAGTCTCTCACCTGAGAAGGTAGCTGTGTACGGTGTACTTACGAACGAACCTTTTGTAATAAAAGAAGAAAACCCATATTATGACGTCTCATTATCCGGCTACATGGGTCACAGTTCGGCAGTAAATATGGAAGATAATGGAGGAAGTGCACCTCTACAGTTAAAAAACTACTATATACTCGAAATCCAACGCCAACATTAGATTTGGAGCCAACTGTATATATAAAAGTTGATTCCCTATGTGCTTCAACATGTTCCATAAAAAAGAGACCTAGCTTCTAATTCAGTCATGTTTTTCTTAACACCAATAAAATATCTACAAAAAAGAAATCTCTGGCAATTTCCACGGAGGGGTTGATGATATCTTAAATATAAGTGTGGACTTGACTGGGGTAATTTTCGCTGTTATATGTTTTGTGTGCATGACTGTTTTAGGTAAAATGTCTTTACAGGCTTTTGGAATGTAATTTTAAGGTAGTTTGCATAATGGCCTTATCTGTTGTTGGGTGGTCTTAAGGACCAAGACAAGCAATAATTCTCGGGAACTAATCTTTGATTTGGTTTCCGAGCTAACGTGTGACACGGCGGAGAAATAGTCGGCAGTGAATTCTGCTACTTCAAGGGAGACTGTAGCTTAAGGGGTTCACTGCTACAACCCTTTTGGACACCGTGGGTGCTGGGCTGCTATGAAGAGCGCTAAACAGACGTGCTGAGTGGAAGACATTTATTACAAATGGATCCTGTCAACGTTTGTGCTTTGATTTCGAAAATGGCTCTTCTCTAAAAACAGGCTCTCTCTCTCTCTCCCCATCTCTGGACTTTGCATCTTGCACGGAGCGCATGATCGATAGAAAACCCTTCAATTAAGCCATACATACTTCGCCCTTTAGCTAAGGTAAGGCCATTAGTGTCTTTTAGTTAAGGTTTCAGAAGTCCTGACGTGACCTAAAAATAACAATAAAATAACTCTGTAAGGACAAGTTACGTAAAACTTTTCATGCATTATGCATCGTAATAGTTTCATTACTTTCTTTTTTTCTCGTACAGTTCTGCAAGTGCTAGTGTTATAGTTGGATTGTATCGGTCAGTCTTAGCCCGGTATACGGGTGGTGCTGTTTTCCGCTGGTGGGTTATTAAATTGTTACTGATATCATATGTCGATATTATTATTTGAGAATATTTGACATTGTTGGTCAACCTGTAATTAGGTCCCTTTCCTCCTTGTTCACTGTAGGTGTGGTAGGCTTACCTGGGTACAGTAACGACCACTAATTGTAACCTGACCAATTTATCCTCGATTGGTAATGAAGAATTCTTGTGTATTGCCCGTAGATTGAGCGATATAGTTTTCATATTAAAGTTGGTGCCTTCCAAGTACTAATTTTTAAAGTTATTCAGTGTTAATTCTTGTTTATAATGTAACTGTCTGAACTTACAGGTTATGATGCAGAGTCGATAGCCCATAAAAGAAAGGTCATTGAAACTAAAGAGGAGATGATTAATTTAATACGATTGTTCGTACTTGATACTTTTTTATTAAAATACTGAATTGTTTCGTATTCTATTTTTACCTCCATGTTTCACCACCTTAAAATATATATTGTGTTATCGAATTTGTTTTCTGTATACCTTACTTCTAATTATATCAAGACTGTTTAATAATTGTTTCAGCCGAAAGCCATAAGATTGAGGCATTTTGGGTACAACTCAAAGTATGTTGAGTGCCTTACAAGGCTTGCAGTCTGAAAGTCTAAATAATTAGGGAGTCTTTGCAATCTAAACCAATACCGAATAATAAGAGACATTCAGTAATGGTCTAGAGGTAACTCTCCAGTATCAACAAGGAGATTTGGGATACGTGAGGTTCTAAACCCTCCTGTGGACAATCTAATACCAGTATGATGTATTGAATCTAATATCTTTAATTGGCTTAGGGTGGCTGAGGAGTATATTTCACACCCATAACTTATTTTTGAAAAAAATAGGGCCTTGTATAATTTTAAATAGTTTTAGTCTGGTCCCCATGATGTATGGGCCAAAACGTTTAAAAGATTCAGAGCCTCAAGACATTTAGCTTTTAACGCCTTCAAGTGAGGAACCCATGTAAGCCTAGAATCGAAAATCAATCCTAAAAATTTAGCTTCACCTACACATGGGATTCGTTGACCTTTAATGTATATATCCGGGTCTGGATGTAATGCCCAGATACGACAGAAATTGACATCAGTAGTTTAGCTTGTTAAAAACTTAAACCCATTCATATCAGCCCACTGAATAATTTTCTCAATTGTGAGTTGTAGTTTTCTCTCAATCATTGCCATTCTAGCTCCAGCAAATGATATGGAGAGATCATCCACAAATAATGTTGAGAGAATATCTTGGGGAATGACCGGGGATATCCCATTACTTGCAAGTGCGAATGGGGTAAGCACACTACCCTGGGGAACTCCTTCCTGACATTTTCTTTCTGATAGAGATTCCCCCACTCTCACTTGAAAGACTCTGTGAAAGAAATGATTTAATAAACAGAGGTAGCTCTTCTCTTAATCCCAATTGATGAACAGTTTTAAGTATACCATATCTCCTTGCAGTGTCTTATGCCTTTTCAAGGTAAAAAAAAAAAAGACTGTTAAATGGTGCTGTTTGGAAGCAAACGCTTCACAAATTATTATTATTATTATTATCATTATTATTATCATTATTATTTTATCATTATTATTATTATTACTAGCCCAGCTACAACCCTAGTTGGAAAAGCAAGATGCTATAAGCCCAAGGGCTCCAATAGGGAAAAATAGCCCAGTGAGGAAAGGAAATATGGTAATAAATAAATGATGAGAAGAAATTAACAATAAATTATTCTAAAATCAGTAACAACGTCAAAATCGATATGTCATATATAAACTATTAACAACGTCAAAATCAGATATGTCATATATAAACTATAAAAAGACTCATATCAGCCTGGTTAACATAAAAACATTTGCTGCAACTTTGAACTTTTGAAGTTCTACTGATTCAACTACCCGATTAGGAAGATCATTCCAGAACTTGGTAACAGCTAGAATAAAACTTCTAGAATACTGTGTAGAATTGAGCCTCATGATGGAGAAGGCCTGGCTATTAGAATTAACTTCCTGCCTAGTAATACGAACAGGATAGAATTGTCCAGGGAGATCTGAATGTAAAGGATGGTCAGAGTTATGAAAAATCTCATGCAACATGCATAATGAACTAATTGAATGACGGTGCCAAAGATTAATATCTAGATCAGGAATAAGAAATTTAATAGACCGTAAGTTTCTGTCCAACATATTGAGATGAGAATCAGCAGCTGAAGACCAGACAGGAGAACAATACTCAAAACAAGGTAGAATGAAAGAATTAAAACACTTCTTCAGAATAGATTGATCACCAAAATCTTAAAAGACATTTTCAATAATCCAATTTTTGTGCAATTGAAGAAGACACAGACCTAATGTGTTTCTCAAAAGTAAATTTGCTTTTGAGAATCACACCAAAAATCTTAAAAGTCACAAATTTAGAGAAACATTATCAATACTGAGATCCGGATGTTGAGGAGCCACCATCCTTGACCTACTTACAATCATACTTTGAGTTTTGTTAGGATTCAACTTCATACCCCATAATTTGCCCCATGCATTAATTTTAGCTAAATCTCTATTAAGGGATTCGCCAACCCCAGATCTACATTCAGGGGATGGAATTGATGCAAAGAGAGTAGCATCATCTGCATATGCAGCAAGCTTGTTTTCTAGGCCAAACCACATACCATGTGTATATAGCATGAAAAGTAATGGGCCAAGAACACTAGGATTCAAGTCGTATAAACACATCAGTCGTTGAGTGCATTTTCCTAAATCTACACTGGATGTGTGATAAAATACCATTCTTTTCCAGGTACCACAGCAGTTTTGCATTGACCATTTTCTCCAAGATCTTACATAAACAAGACGTCAATGCAATTGGTCGATAGTTTGCAGCTAAAAACGCATTCTTTCCGGGTTTTAAAAAGGCTAAAATAATGGCTAGTTCCCAAACACTTGGATAACTATGATCATGCCATACCCTATTAATAATGCTTATAATGAATAACTTGTTATTAACAGGTACATGTTTAATCACTACATATGGAATTTCATCAGGTCCAGGGGCTGTATCATTACACGTAGCAAGTGCAGAATCAAATTCTCTTTCAGTAAAAAGAGAATTGTATGACTTCCTTTGATGTTGCAAAATTTAAAATTTTCTTTTCTTCAATGCTCCTAAACTGGTAACCTGGAGCTGCTTCACACTTGCATGATACATTTTAGAAATGATCAGCCAGGGCATTGCTAACCTCAGTTGCTCCTGTCACACACTGACCATTCACCCCCAACACTGGTGATGGGTTGGGGGTGATCTGTGTTCTACATTTCTTGTGTATAATCATATTGTCCTCAGTACGATGTCTGTGCAGTCAAGTTAAAGACCTTCTTGTGGCTCTGAGCAGGACGGTTAGTTCCCTGGTCGTCGTTTAAATAACCCTGTTGTTTTGGGAATATTAACTTCTGCTGAATATAGGGTTCCATTCAATAAGTTTATGGCATCATCAATATTTTCAAACTGTTCTGCATTTCCTTCAATTTCGCTTAGCTCATGAAATCTATCCCACTCCACCTTATCAAGATTCCATCGTGGAGATCTTTGTAAAAGTGGACCCTTGTTGATGTTTATAATGATTGGTGCATGATCACTAGTATGCCAATCATCTAATGTCCTCCAAAGGAAATCAAGAATACAGTTAGAGCTTGCAATTCAAAGGTTAATGCATGACAAGGTACCTGTCTGAACATGGAAGTGTGTGGGCTATCTTGTATTAAGGAGTCTGACATCCTCGTTTTCTACAATTGATGATATAATATTGCCCCTAGTGTTGAATCCCCTCTATGAAATCATCATACGTTATGTTATCATTTGATTGCAAGTACAGCGAGCATATTGTATATTTTCTCCCTATATCAATCTGTACAACCACTGCCTGCAGAGGTGTACGGATAGATAAAGGTATTTGGGGGACATCTCGACGAACGTATATGAGATTTCCGCCATGGCTCCCTACTCTGTGATCATATGGTGTCCTACAGCTAATATACTCGCGAGGAAAAGGGCTATTAGCATCTAACATGCTCTCCTGTAGACATACAATTATGGGAGAATGCTCGTGAATTCAGAGCTCAAATTTCTTCATATTTAGCCCTTAAACCCTGACAATTCCATTGCAAAATGGAGAAAAAAACTATAGTTTATTTTTTGTACGAACTTTTAGATGAAGTCTTTCCATTAGCAATTTTTGATCTAACACTATTTCCCTGTGGTTTTATTAGAGAGGGTCTTGATAAATATGGTTTTGTGTTAGTGTTTTTCTTGTCCTTTTGATCCAATTGTCGAGGGGGAGGGTGGACCTCAACTAGAATTTCTGATTTATTTAAACTGTCTTCTGGTTGATCAGAAACATCAACAGACAAAACATCATATTTATTTGATGTCATAACTAATATTTTTTATGGAAGAGGTTGAGAGAGATGGAGGTCTCTTTCTTTTCTGATTTATAGGTGGTGAGCTACCAGGTTTTTGCACCTTCACCACGACAGGTGTACCTGGTAACTTGGTTTCGGGTGAAACATCCATCAAATCAGGCAAGGACATGGCCTGAGAGAGGTTAGTACTATTGTTGGTAATGGGGGATGAAGGTCGTATAGAAATGGGCAGTGCCACAGTTTTAATACACCATGGCAAAGCCTTGGAAGGCAATATGCTTACCTTGTCATGCAAAACCTTACTATCATTAGATGATGTATTTCTTTTCTTGGAATTACTGGCAGCACTGCGTGGGTTTGATGTCTTCTATGGTATATTTTCTCTTGATTTCAATGCCTTTGCATAGCTGATTGTTTTATTCAATAGAGTTTTGGCATGTCCCACACTTATGTGTTTGACATTGGATTTGTTGAGGGAAGCTTCTTCAAACTTGTAAATCTTGCAGCTCCTGTCAGTGGAATTATGGTTCGAGTTATAGTTCAAAAAGCTGGCCTCAAATGTACAGTCTCCATGATAAGGTCTGGAACAGATGCTACACATTTTTTAATTTTTACAAACTTTAGAAGGGTGTCCAAATATGAAACACTTGAAACATTGTAAGGGCTTTTGTTTGAAAGGTCGAACTTTAATTCTTTCATTTTTAATAACGACGTTGAAAGGCACATCTGTATCCTGGAAAGTAAGGATAATCATTGGCGTCCCAGGAATCTTATGCACTTTCCACATTGTTAAAGGGACACATGGCTAGTATTTCCTCTTGTGAATTCATACAGAACTTTATTGAACACTAATCCCCTACTGTAACTAAAATTTAGGTGCGGTTTGACATCTAACATATCATCATCACTACTTGGTCTTGAGGTTAGACAGTATTACTGACTGTGAGCATGATTTTGCATGGATTAGGAAGCTATTTATCCCAAAGTGAGATATATCTCCTGGTACAATAGTTCCTACCTTTTCCTGTAGTAGTTTGCTAATTTTAGAATAATTCCCATTCCTTCCTTTAGGCTCGGCAACAAGCCACATTGGTGGTTTTGGCGTTTTGTGGGGGGGGGGTCATAGTTATATCAACCTCTTTATCAAACCAGTCAGCAGGTCTATATACATTCAAATTGTTTGGTATCTTATCACATAGGGCTCCCATGACCTTTAAGTTATTAATTTTAATATTAATGATACTACATATTGCATTAAATGCTTCTTCATGATTATAAGTTATCCATTAAAGACCTTTTTCATTTTCAAGTTTCATTCCTATTTCTTTTTACACTCCATAGCATTTAAGTGCTTTATATAGCATATCATAATCAGTATTTTTGGGTTCAGGCCATGTCATCCTGATGGAAGGTTCCTATAGGTAGCTTTCTAAGGGATATTTGGGTATGGTGATATTCCCAGAGAATTGACCTTTAGGTCTCCAGAATTCTAACTGCTGGCGCGAATATCCTTAAAATTTCTCTTAAGGATATTGCATAATATCAGGGGACGTATATCTTGATACGACACATAGCAATCTTCACCCCAAATAGCGTTTTCCTTTCGAGGGGGAAGAGTGGCGAAAACAGAAGGGGAACCGTTATCAAGGTTACCCTTCCTCCCATACTATTACGAATATCTAAGATGGCGCTCATTCCTATTTTCGTAGCGAATTTGCACAGTGGTTTTCCCTGTTGCTCTAACGTTTGTGATCGAGGATTATCATGCAATCTCCAGCTTCTTCTGCCTCTGGAAAGTTGAGTATTTACTCTTTACAGTGTATAATTTTTAGCTCCTGCCTCACAGAGAAATTACTGTTGAATAATTTTAAGAGTTCAGAGCTTGGCCGATCACCGGAGGCGCCATGGGCGCTGTCGTTCTTGACGCATGTGTTATCTAGTTAGCAGAACAACACTCCCGGTTGTAATAGCATGAATAATTTGAAGGCTATTTAAAAACAATTATTCTAGTAATATTATACATTATGTGGATCGTATACTTTAGAGTTTCGGCGATTTAGGTAACCGAATCTCGCCTGTGCTAGGCTACTTAGCCTACGAGCTTCAGTTTATATTCCTACATGTTATAAAATGACATTCCTAGTTGTAATAGCATTAATAAATTATGAAAGCTATTTAGGCACAATTATACTAGTAAAGATTTATATATTTATGCATATATTTCCTCTTCCTTAAGTCGATCGTATACGTTAAAAGTTTCGGCAACTAAGGTAACCGAAATCTCACCTCGCGCTAGGCTACCTAGCCTATGCGCTTCGGTATACTTTCATACATGTTCCCAGTTTACCCTCATGTATCGTTTATCAATTCATTAGGAGATACATATCTCCTAGAATTATCATATACTCCATACTCGTCTCCTGTGGAGATTGAGGGTAATCCCTCCTTCCCTCTGAGTGCCGCCATGGGCGACAACCCTATCTTGGTCTTGCCATAGAGTAGACACTCCGGCTTGACTAGGCTAGTCTTTTCTGTCTCTTACCCTTGCCAGCGGATAGTCCACCTCAGGGTTTCGACAGAACCTCAGAGTATTCAGTCGTTTTGCTGGCGGCCGAGCAGCATGGTGAGTAGTCACTCCCCTGCCGCCACCTTCTCCCCTGTGGTCTAGAAGATTAGTCTTGTACCGGTAGAGCCTAGGCTGAAGAATAGATATTCTTCTGACGCCTAGGATGGCGCCGATACTGAAACAGAGTTTCTCCCGCGTGTGGTAGTGGCAGCAACCTTGCCGCCTTCTTCCACACTTAATACGGGACCATTTCCCTGCCCCTCTCTATCCTTTAGCAATGGCCTAGCCGTTGCAACCCTTTGGCCGTCGTCCTACAATCTCACCATTTGCCAGGGAGGTTGTGGCACCTGCCGGGCTTCTACATAAGCAGCTGTATAGTCACTCAGTCTTTCCCTTATGGACGCAAGGCTCCGGGAAAGGTTGTGCCAGCTGTGACGCCTGCCGGTGGGAGACCCCTTTACTGTCGAGTGTTCTTCAGTCCTCTCTTGGATTGCCATCCACATCCCCAAAGACGGCAGTGACCAGCAACAGTTTTTGTGGTTGGATGGAAGCTTGAATGATACATTTTCCCCTTCCATTTGAACTCTCATTCTGGAGGAAGGCAGTAAGATTAAGTACTTACTCCCTTATTTATGGTTAATAAACATTTAATAAGGTAGCCCTTCACTCCATGCTTTCTCTCTCTCTGTCAGCTAGTGCCGCAAGGTACTAACCCAGCCGGCGTATGGACCGGTGCTGTCAGGTACGGGGCCGGCGCCGCCAGGTACTAACCAGCCAGCGATATACTAGCTGGATCATGCCGCCAGGTGCTAGCCTAGCCGGCAACATGCCGGCTGAACTACAGTATATGATTATACAGTAGCCGAACTACAGTATATGATTATACAGTAGCCAGTATATTTGCAGCATAGATTATACTGCAGACAGAAAACTATAATATATATTATACAGTAGTTATTTTCAAACATACCCTGTGTATCCTTGCACAGTCTACTGTTGAGACCAATCCTATATCGAAAGAAAAGATTTCTTTCAATACACTGTTAGCTAATCAGTTAACAATTTACCCCACAATAATAAAGACCTTAACCCTGGATAGGTAGGCTCCTCGGACACCCCTTTAAGGGTATACTCGGTCGCGCGCGACCCCGACTCCGAAAAAAATTCATGAAAAATTTAGTTATGCATCAATCTGTATTGTTTGACTTGCTAAAAATACTTCAAAGAATGCTAAAAACTACTGAAAATATAAATGATACCCATCTACAAAATAACTATTTATTGGAAATATATTAAAAATTTAAGTATACAAAAAAAAGACGACGTAAATATTCACAAAAAATAGAAATATACATATACACATAAATCCCTTTAGGGACACCTTCTTAGATGGCAAAGCAACAGCGTGTAATTGCTGGAAATGAGTTGGACCCATAGAAGTCAAGATCTGAAATGAGAAAAAAGGGGTAACCTTTTTTGGCCAAAATATTTTTTTCCAAATTTCATGAATTTTTTTGGGTACCCAAATGAAATAGGAAGAGGCTAATTTTTTTATAGAATAAACTCATATTATCCAAGAACAGAAATACATAATAAAATGTGCACTAAGATGTAATTTAACTCTTATATCAGGGGTGAAATCTAAAGGTCATTTTTTGACGGCCTAGTTTAACAATGTAAATTTCTTATGAAAATCATTGTATCTCCTATAAAATATGATATTTATGCATTAAAATATACCAAAATATCACAGATTCTATACAGAACAAGAATATATAGAGATATGCCAACTTACCTTTCAGGTATGTCAACAAAATGGCCGCAGACCGCAACAACTCTTACAGCCCAATCTACCACTTGAAATGAAGAATGGGGTTGCAAACTCCATATTATCATCAACATCTCTTTTTAACTCCATTAGAAGTGTGTTGATGACATCCATGCCGAGGGAATACTGCCTGCTGGCCATTATTGAAGATAAATTCAAAATAAATAGAAAAAAATCAAATTTGCAAAAATTAAAAAAAAATTCACAAATTAGCATTTGAGGGAAAATGGATCTCATGGCAATATGTGGCATCTAAGCCAAAACCAATGTCATGTAAGTGGTAGACACACCATCCATCCACACTTTCCAACTATAAAGAACCAAACAAGTATCAACACTGTTCAAGAATTTATAATTATGTAATAACTTTGCCGTTTGATCACTTACCCCTATAAAGGTATGTCAGGGTCAAGGTCGACCCCTGGGGGGGGTAAAAAAACGGGGAAGGAGGGAAGTAAGTTAGACGAAAATCAGTCCTAAAGCAGACAATGGCATGTAGACTAGTCACCCCTTGCAGGTCGATCACTTCCATATTCGAGACAGCTGATGATTTATGGGGAAAAAACAGGTTTTGAAAATGCTGTAGGGGTCGCATACGACCCATCATACCTTTCCAGGGTTAAGAAGGGTCAGTGTTAAGATACACTTATCTACCCCTAGGGGTTAGAACTCTTCCCTTGGGTTTCCTGAATAGGAAGACTCTATGGCTTTAATTCTGGGGGAGGTAACAACAATTGGCTGGACAGGAAACACAAGAATGTGTCTTTCCTAGTTCCATTCAGGCTTGAATATCCTAAGCTATAATGGATAAAATATTAATAGTAATATTTTACATATTTGTTTATCAGGAGAGATAAACAACTGCATACTCATTTAAACTTCCTCTCTTTACAGGAGGACCTAGTGAAGTGCGAAGTCATCTTCTGCAACATCAGGAGTAAGGACTTTTGTGGCCACAAAGGGTGCAGGGTTCATAAGCCTGGCACCACCACTAATAAAGTCCTACGGTACTGGGACCCCCAAGGCTGCAACATATGCCGGACCTTGGTTCCCGAAGGTTCTGACGACCCAAAGTCAGCGGAGTCAGCACAAGAAAAGCTGCATAGATGGGTACATGGGTTCCAAAAGAACTCGACGGGACCGTACCTTCCTAACGAGAGGATGCGCAACTTGCTGTTCCCTAAAGCGGGTATTGAAGCTGTCATACCCAAGACACGACCTGAAATACCATGCGTCCAGATTGCCGTCGAGACGGAAGTCAGTGACGCATTACAAGGTATGGACATCCACCAAGAGGAGAGGATGTTTGAAGTGTTCTCGGACACTGAGAAGGATCTTCTCAAGGAAGATCATGGGGAGGAGTCTACAATGACTCCCGAGGAAGATGGTGAAGTCGAGTCGGAGTCCCTTCCATCGGTGCCGGCACTGGAGCCGTTACCCTCAACATCTTCTGCCCCTCCATCAGACGACGTGAGACAGGCACTGGCCAATCTTACAGCTCTAATGGAGAACATTTGCAAACAAGGCGAAGCTAGGGAAGGGAAACTTGAAAGACAGCTCTATGAACCTCGACTCTACGCTTCCTGTGGATCTCACAAGAGACTCAGAGTCCAGGACCTCCCACCCTGCTCCGAAACTAATCCCTGGAGACATGCGGAGTATATGCCGATTACCAATGGCAAAATCTGGGTTTCGGAGAAGTTGGGAGCCATCCCTATTGATGACATTCAGTTCTGGCCAAGCTTCAAGGCCTACCCAAACTACTTCATTCGGCTGAAACTGGAACCAGAGTCGAAGGAAGAGACGGAACCCAAGGAGGTCATAGTATTCGACCATGACAAGGCAGCCTGAAGAACGTGGGCTCCACAAATTCCAAGGTGTCTGCCCTCAGCAAGAAACATCCTACCTTTCTTGCTCCAGCTCCAATAGCCTTTCCCTTTACATCGAAGGCTCTTAAAGCTGTTGTCAAGGCAGTAGAGGCAGGCAAACCTTGTCCTACACTGGATGAGTGTAGACCTCTGTCGTTAGCCCTGCCCATGGAGGATAAGGATTGGAAAGAGGTCCCCCTTACCTTCTCAGTTGGAAAGTTGGAGGCAAATACTGTATAGCTGGACGACAGTTCAACGAGAATCTCCCAAAGCTGTCATACTTTCTCTTGCGTAGGGAGCAAGAAACGAAAGAAAGACTAGCGGCATATCTATCCCTACAAAGATGTGTATGGAGATGTGTGAAGGCTTGAAGAGCACCCCAGATATGAACATGGTCATGGCCAAGATGCACATGGCTACCTTGGTAATGGACCTGTACGGCTTTTTCAAAGCCAGGGGGTCATCCAGAGAGTTCGTGTTTGCTACAGCAACAGTAAAACACAAACCCAGGAAGCTGATAGCTTCCAATATTTTGGGTATAAACCTCTTCCCAAATGAAGTGGTCAAGGAGGTAGTTGACAAAGCCTCCACGGAGAATAGGAACCTTCTTCAGAAGTGGGCCATGCCATCCAAAAGGAAGTCTTCCCCGGATGAGGGTCCCTAGCCCAAGAAGAATACTAAGAGACCTATACTACCCTCTCGGCCTGCCAAGCAACAACATCACACAGTCACCATGACCGCGGTGCCCAAAGTGGTTGCTCATCCGCAAACCACTTACCAGATGGTACCTCAACAGATGGTTGTCCAGTCACCAGCATTCAACTCTGCGTTTGAGAGGCAGACCACTACCTTTCCTCCCAAAGGTAGAGGATCCAAACGGGGCTCCTCAAAACACCCCTCATAAGGTAAGTGAGGTAGGGGAGGACACGGTTAGGGAGGTAAATCCTCCGGAAAACAGAAGCAATGAGGTGTTTCAGGTAGGAGGGAGGCTCCAACAATTTCAGGATCGTTGGACCTTCAATCCTTGGGCCCACAGCCTAATCAAGAACTGACTTGGATGGAGCTGCAGCAAGGCTCCACCATCATTTCCTCAATTCTTCCAACACTCCACCCCCTTACTGGAAGAATATACCCTAGAACTATTGAGCAATTGGGTAATAAGGAGGGCAAAGTCCATCAAATTCCAGGGAAGGCTGTTTTGTGTTCCCAAGAAGGACTCAGACAAACTCAGAGTCATTCTGGACTTGTCGCCAATCAACAAGTTCATCGAGAACAACAAGTTCAGGATGTTAACCCTTCAACACATAAGGACCTTGTTACCAAAAGGGGCGTACACAGTCTCGATAGACCTGGCAGATGCTATTGGCACCTTCCAGTCAACCACTCGCTCTCCTCCTACCTAGGATTCAGACTACAGAAGAAAAAGTACGTCTTCCGAGCCATGCCCTTCGGACTAAACATTGCCCTAAGGATTTTCATGAAACTGGCAGACGCAATCGTTCAACATCTACGCCTAGAAGGCATTCAGGTAGCATCGTACCTGGACGACTGGCTGGTGTGGGCAGCATCCAGGACGGCTTGTCTGCAAGCATCCATGAAAGTGCTCCAGTTCCTAGAACATCTGAGATTCAAGATCAACTTCAAGAAGTCTCGACTTTCTCCAGCTCAAGAGTTTCAATGGCTGGGAATCCATTGGAACTTGAAGTCACACCGTCTCTCCATTCCTCCAAGGAAGAGGAGAGAGATTGCAGGATCTGTCAAGAGACTACTGAAATCCGACAGGATCTCAAGACGCCAACAGGAAAGAGTACTGGGCTCTCTCCAGTTTGCAGCAGTAACAGACCCAGTGCTAAAAGCACAACTGAAAGATGCGTCAGGAGTCTGGAGAAGATACGCATCAAACGCTTGAAGAAATCAAAGAAGACCGTTGCCGACCATAATACGATCACTTCTCAAACAATGGTCGAAGGCCAAGAAACTAAAGAGAACTGTGCCCTTACAACCACCTCTACCATCAATGACTATCCACACGGATGCCTCGACGGAAGGATGTGGCGGTCACTCCCATCAACGGAAAGTCCAAGGGACCTGGTCTTCTCTGTTTAAGACCTTTCACATCAACATTTTGGAGGCTATGGCCATCCTTTTAAAGTTGAAGAAACTCTCCCCTCGCAGATCAGCCCACATCAGGCTCATCCTGGACAGCGAAGTGATAATGAGATGTCTGAACCGTCAAGGCTTGAGATCACCCCAGATCAACCAAGTGATATTGGCCATCTTCCGTCTGGCAGAAAAGAAGAGATGGCACTTATCAGCAGTTCAACCCCAAGGTTTCCGCAATGTGACGGCGGACGTTATATCCAGGCTCAAGCCGATAGAGTCAGAATGGTCTCTAGACGCAGACTCATTCTCCTTCATCTTACATCAAGTCCCGCAACTGCAGATCGACCTCTTAACGACAAGCGACAAAAAGAAACTACCTCGATATGTGGCCCCATACGAAGACCCTCTAGCAGAGGTGACGGACGCCATGTCCCTCGATTGGAACCGATAGAACCGGATTTACCTGTTCCCTCCGAACAATCTTCTAATGAACGTCCTCAACAGGCTGAGATCCTTTCGAGGAATGGCGGCTCTAGTGGCTCCCAAGTGGCCCAAGAGCAACTGGTTCCCTCTGGTAATGGAACTGAAGCTGAGGCTGGTTCCTCTACCAGACCCAGCACTATCTCAACGGGTACAGAAGTCAACTGTCTTCGCTTCATCACAGAGAACCCAAAATTTTCCTCTCATGATTTTCTCTCCTTAGCAGTTAAGAAAAGATTTGGGATCTCAAAAGGCAGTATAGACTTCTTAGAAGAATACAAGTCCAAGTCAACCAGAAGATAATATGAATCGTTTTGGAAAAAGTGGGTTGCTTTCGTCAAAGCAAAAGGACCAAAAGAAATCTCTATGGACTTTTGTCTGTCCTTCTTTATCCACCTTCATAGACAAGGTCTGGCAGCCAACACGATAACTACGTGTAAGTCGGCTCTGAGTAGACCTCTGCTATACGCCTTCCAAGTGGACCTGTCGAACGAGATCTTTAACAAGATCCCTAAGGCAGGTGCTAGACTTAGGCCTGCAGCTCCCCCGAAGCCCATTTCATGGTCCTTGGTCAAGGTCCTACACTATGATTCAATTTTGAACAATGAAGATTTCTCTCTTAAGGATTTGACTCAAAAAGTAATTTTTCTGTTAACGATAGCCTCGGGGGCTAGAGTTAGTGAAATAGTGGCCCTATCCAGAGACGAGGGCCATATTCAGTTCACAAAACCGGGAGTACTGAATCTTTTTCCTGATCCAACCTTTCTCGCTAAGAATGAGCTACCCACTAAAAGGTGGGGTCCCTGGAGAATCTGCCCTCTGAAGGAAGATATCTCGCTGTGTCCAGTAGAATGTCTAAAGGTCTATCTTCGAAGAACTTCAGACTTCAGGGGAGGACAGCTCTTTAAAGGAGAAACTTCAGGATCAAACGTATCCCTAAGACAGCTGAAGGCAATGCTCACCTACTTTATTCCCAGAGCGGATCCTGACAGTACATCCGCGGGTCACGATCCAAGGAAAATTGCTTCATCTCTGAACTTTTTTCAGTAAATGGACTTTGAGCGTCTTTGCTCGTACACTGGATGGAAATCTTCCAGAGTTTTCTATAAACATTATGCAAAACCGGTGCATGAGTTGAATCATTTTGTGGTGGCGGCAGGTAGTGTATTAAAACCTGTCGTGTAGTGCTGCGATGAACAGTGAATTGATTGGGACTTTAAATTACTGGGTAAAGGTGCTGACACCTTCCAGTGCAATACCTTTTAAATGAGGGTCACCATGGTGACACTAAAGACTGTTCAAATTAATTGAGGTGGATAACACTCGTGCCGTGTGTACTTTACACAGTGTTGATTATATCCAACATTACAGAAAACTATATTGGAAAATTTTATCATATATTCAAATTCAAGTGTGGCACTAATCATTTCTTCCCTTTCAGGTGAAAACAAAATTTTCTGTATTATGTTGCCTAATGTATATTTCTCTTTACATATATTAACCTATATTTCACAGGTTACCTTATATTTGATTATTTATTATGAATAAATACCTATTAATGTGTAATTGCGTCTTATTTCGCCCTACAATTAATACAAATAAAGTATAGGCCAGAGTTTTCTTACCTAATAACCTAAGTAAAACTTCATATTTTGTATGTTTGGACAATAAAAATAGCTGATACTTTTGCTCCAACACGATATACAAACAATGGGACTCCTGTATATCTAGTTGATGCTAGGTTCCAACACAATATACAAACAGTGAGACTCTTATATATGTAGTTGATGCCATGTTCCAATACATTTTACAAACCATGAGACTCTTGTATATCTAGCTGATGTTATGTTCCATTACAATATACAAACTGTGAGACTCTTGTGTATCTAGTTGATGTTATGTTCCAACACAATATACAAACCGCGAGACTATTGTATATATATTTGATGCTATGTTCGTTCATACAATATATGCAAACCTTGAGACCCCTTTCCTACTGTCTAGTATGACTCTTCCCTGCAGGGGGCAGGTAGTACTAACATTGTCTATCATTAGTGGTAATGACGTATAATGGTAACGTCATATGTCTCAATGGCCTGGATTGCCATAGGAAAATTTGTCCCAAGGTTAAGACACCTATAAAACCCACAGATACGGTACTTTCTAGTAATTCTTTGGTAAACTTCCATCAGGACGACATGGCCTGAGCCCAAAAAACGGATTTTCAGCGAAGCGAAAAATCTATTTTTGGGTGAGATAGCCATGTCATCCTGATGGACCCGCCCTCCTTTTATTATAAGAAAAGGCCTTGGCAGGATCCCTCCCGAAAATACTATATCTGTAGCACCATGCTCAATGCTACAAGGAATAAGCGCCATCTTGGATACTCATAAAGGTACGGGAGTAAGGGTAACCTTGATGACGGCTCCCCTTCTGTTTTCGCCACTCTTCCCCCTCGAAACGAAAACGCTATTCGGGGTGAAGATTGCTATATATCGTATCAAGACATACGTCCCCTGATATTATGCGATATCCTTAAGAGAAATTTTAAGGAAATTCCCACCACGAGTTAGAATTCTGGAGACCTAAAGGTCAATTCTCTGCGAATATCACTGTCGCCAAATATCCCTTAAATAGCTACCTATAGGAACCTTCCATCAGGACGACATGGCTCTCTCACCTAAAAATAGATTTCTCGCTTCGCTCTAAATCCGTTTTTATTGAAATTTGGGTAATATGAAGGATTCGAAGTTTCCCTTTGTTACCTGACTTAATTAGTTTTAAAACATTAGTAGAGGGGTCCTTTTTTGTTCCTATGTTGTCAACTGAATTTTCCTTAACTAAATAAGCAGAGGTTGTCAACAGTGCTGGGGGGAGTGTCAGCACATCCAGGGGATGGGGGTTCATTGCTCAAAGAATCCATTAGACGAGGTTGAGAGAGAGAAAGGGGTTAGTGTGATGTACCTGCTTGAGAATATTAGGCCACCACACATCAGAAAGGAAATTTGCACTCTCCACTATCGGCACAATGAGAGTATACTTCCCAAATGGTCCACTCCATACCCTACACGAAGGATAGTATCAAAACAGATATACAGGCACAGGTGTAAGCTAAATATGCCTGTTAGGACTGAGACGAAGAAACTATGGAACCATCCTCCCCATATCTGTAATGACCGGCTTCCGGCTAAAATCTGAGTCCTACCCGAAGCATTGGATACCTCTGGATTCCGAAGACCCAACACTTGAGAATAGTTATGCCAAAAAGGTCCGAACCCTCTTCGGGATGGCCGAGATCATCCAATACTCTCACATATAGCTTTGAGCGCAAATACCTATTAACTGTGACACCTCCTCCCATTCATCAAAGCAGGCAGCAATGACGGATGTAGAAACATCCACGCCAGTGGCAATAATGGATGCAGAAACATGCATGCCATTAAAAAATATATATATGTATATGCACATATATACATATATATAAGAGTAATTTTTACTCATAGAGTGTGGACAGCAAGACGAAAGAAAGTTTATAAAATTAAGAGAAAGTTGAAACAATATTAAGAAGAAAAGGATGAGAGAGATAAATTTAGATTCAAACTAGGGGAGCAATTTCCCCAAGTTCGAGAGCCCTCTTGCCCATCAACAAGTTTCAATACGGGAATGATATGCCGGGGTGAAGCTCAATGACTTCATCAAGACCTTCTCTCATTAATAGGTTACACAAACAGACGTATTCTTTCACCTGACACCAATTATGTCCCATTTCGACAGGAAATGAGACATCAGAATATTTGTTTTTTTCACTTTATTATTAAAAATCTTTGTGAATACAATTTACACAGCCTGATACTCTTCAGATGAGTACCTTCTTGTTCTAATGATCGCTCATTAGAACAAGTAAATACAATGTTGCTCTGTCAATATGCTGAACAAGTAAATACAATGTTGCTCTGCCAATATGCTGAATTTTGTGGAAATCTCCACTGTGATGGAAATATGCTCTCACCAATAGGATTACTGTACAACACATCACCTATCAGACTTAATACACATTACCTATAACAGAGTTCAGTGACCGCGCACAACAATTTATGACAGTCACAGTACGCTTAAAAAGGTCATCAATCTCACTGTATAAAACACACACTTCTACATATTTTTCATACAAAGATTAGGACATGTATTATGATAGTGACATTCTAAATACTAGTCTGTCAAAAAGAGGTAGAGCAATACATGGCATCCTAGAACTGAAAGGTGGCAAAGCCTCAGTTTTGATCAAGGGTTTATCTGAAGGAACTCCCATGAAGGTGTTTACCATGACAATGGTGGATGCTCCCTCCTCTCCCCATCTGACACCTGAATCAAGCATATTGGATGAAATAGATAATTAGTGTATCTCTCACTGAAGGACAAGTTCTGTCAGATGCTTCGACATCATCTTTCGGTCATCAGTACTGGTGACGATGATGTGGGAGAGTGCTCAAGCACACCAATACGCATCTATCTGTATGACGAGACGCTCATTTATCAGAGGGTCTCACGGTTTGCAAAACCTGTCGCTGACGCCATTGAGGAACAGCACAAGGTGTTGCATGAACTGGGTGATATTGAATCCAGCATCTCTCCTTGGTCTTTGCATATTGTTCCAGTCTGCAAGGACAACAGTATACGGTTGTGTGTGGACTACCGTAGACTGAATAAGGTGACAGTCTCTGATAGGTTTCCTATACTATACATGGCAGATTCTGTATTTGGACAACACGGAGTCAAGTATTTTACATCACTTCATCTCGTTTGTGGATGCTATCAGTTACCATTAGTAGAGGACAGTAGATTACATGGATTTCTCTATCGCCTTTGGACACTGGTCATTGATTGTTACAGAGAGAAAAGCAGAGTATTCTACGAGAATTTCAGAAAGCCAAGGTTATTGTCTACATTGATGACATCTTCATCCATGGGGATTCTTTCTAGGAACACCTGAATCTACTAGAATGAGTTTTGGCCACTCTCCAGATGCAAGTTTTCAAGATATAAAGATAAAACTTGCGAAGTGTTCATGGGTTCGATTTGAAGTTAAGAATCTTGGTCATCTGGTTGGAAGTTCTGGTATGCGTTAGCAATCAGAGTACATCCAGAAAGTGGAGGGCTTCCCTAAATCTACCACTAAGCATGAGCTACGGTGATTTCGGGGACTGGTAAACTTCCAACAGAAGTTTATCCCGATGGACTCACAGATTGCTAAACCGTTATCCGCGAAGAGTGGGGAACAAAAATCGCAAGTGACCAAAAAAACTGATATGGACTGTGACTTTGAGCGCTTGAAGGAACTAATTAAGTAGGATATTATATTGTCGTACCTCGACTAATCCGCTGATGTTTAACCCATGGATCTCTTTGTTGGTGCTTCAGGTGATAGCTTACGACTCCATGATTTTCCTTGACTGCCAGACCCATTAACCTACCAGTGAGCATGAGTTGGCTGCTTTGCAATGGGGAGTGAAAACCTTTAGGACCTTCCTCTATGGACAGTTCTTTGTAATCCATTCTGGTCACCATCCCCTGATGTATCTTTAAGACGTGAAAATGTTGGAAAGCCATCTAGTATGGACAAAGGAGGACTTGTCTGAATTTAACTTTATTGTTAATTACTGTCTACGTGATCAGAATGCTGCAGCAGACTGGTTATCCAGCTGGACTGCATCAACTGACTGCATGATTGTTATTGAATCTACAACTCCAAAGTTGCTTACTGGACTGGCCTTGTATTAGAAAGTACATGGTCCAAATTCTCTCATAGATTCTTTGGAGGAGGTTGTGAAGTGCTGGATGGTGGATCAGGTATTGCACCTGCATCTCAGCTGAAGGGAGCCAAGCTCTGGGATGCCTTAGTTCAGTTTCTGAAAGACACTGGTCGACTATGCGTCAAATTGGCCAAGACTAACAAGATCAGGGTTATGGTGGCCGATGTGGTAACGTCCCTGACTGGGGTTCGAGTCCCACTCAAACTCGTTAGTTTCTTTGGTCACTGCAACTTCACCATCCTTGTGAGCTAAGGATAGGGGATTTGGGGGAGCCTATAGGTCTATCTGCTGAGTCAGCAGCCATTGCCTGGTACTCCTTGGTCCTAGCTTGGGTGGCGAGGAGGCTTAGGCGGTGATCATATGTATATATGATCAGTCTCTAGGGCATTGTCCTTAATGATAGGGCAAGGTCACTGTCCCTTGCCTTTGCCATTAATGAGCAGCCTTTAAATCTTTAAACTGGATCAAGGCAATGTGGTTTCCAGGTACTGTCCCACCTCTGGAGTTGCTTTTGGATGCACCTAAACTATAAAACTTGTAAATATGGGTCCATTTTGGTCCCACTTGCCTGCAGTTTACCATGATCTATCTGTGACCGAGACACAATTTGTGCATTATCAGTGTCTTTCTGGAGTGCATTTTAACCCTCTGATCAAGTTCCATAATTACGTTCAGGGCCATAAGATGGGGGTGATAGCTCGGTGCATTTGACTCTAAGGGCTTGGCCACTGATGATCATGAAGCACCAGAGGATTGTCCTGTAATACAGTACATGACTGAAAAGACACCACTTAAATTCCAGTTGTAGGCCTGTCTCAAGACTGCAGTAGGTTTAGTAATGTTACAGAAAACCTTATATTGTGCATTTATTGATAGGGACAAATGTTTGCCTTGTCAGTGAGACTGTACTGAGCTAACTTGGCATACAGTAAGTACAGCCTGGAGAACAGTTAAGAGGTTGACAGATACCTACACCAGCATTTAAGGCTACGTCCAGTTAGAGGCAAAGGTCTCTCCAGGTGGAACTTCCACTTTTTAACCATGCCGGTCATAGCTACCATAGTCATTAACTTTAGTTTTGTTTTTGGCAAATATCCGCTGAACGCACCCTACCTAATCCTGGATTCGCCCCCGGGACAGTAGTTGTACGACCACACTACTATTCTTCATTTGTCTCTCAAGGTACTGAAACCACTGTCATAAAGGTGACCGACCCTGAACCTAACCGTGGAGTGTTGTCCAGGAATGCTCTTCTGTTCTTTAGTCAGGTGATTAAGATCCAGAGAGGTCATCAACTGATCTGTACTGTCATTAAGATGATCTACTCCAGAATGCCTGCATCTCATATAGGAGATACTGGTCTGACATGGAGATACACAAAGGTCCTCTAGTCAAACAGAATGCAGATGGCTCTGTATTTCCTGTGGTCACCATCAATGTCCTGATTGACCTAGTTGCAAAGATACACCTCCAAAATGCTCTCTGATTGCAATGCTCTGTCAACTTATTTGCCACAAATCTTTGATTAGTGTAATCAGCGATATGTACCAAATGTGTTGGGAATGACAGACTTGTAAGATTTCAAGATAGGTCATTGCCTTGCCAACCTTGAAAATAGTGACCTCTTCTCCTTTTGAATTGTTCGCTATGTACCTTGTAAGTCTCCCAACAACAAATACTGGTTTCATTGGGTGTCTAATGGTAGTCAACCATTATTCCAAGTTTGTGATGGCAGTACCCATAGGAGAATATGAGCAGTACAATATGCCGACACTTAAAGACCAAGTTTTTCTGGATATTTCACGTGTTCCAAGGCGGATGTTGACTGATAATTTTCAAGAAATTTACAGAGTTGTTGGAGAGGTACAATGTTACACGTGACAACAGCCACATACAAACCCTCTAGTAATGACGCAGTGGAGCAGGAGAACTGTACCATTGTCAGGTTTTTTGGGGTGATTTCAAAGGGGATCTCAAAAAAGGGACAGATATTTATCCAGAGCAGTTATTTACTACAACCACTCCCAATAATCTGAGAATGGTTGCACTTCAGCTGAGAAGATATTGAAGCGTAATCACGATGTTTATAGTATCACATTGCTTTCAGCAAAAACGAGAGACCCATGGGCAGAAGGACATCCTCAGTACAAACCGCTTTGGAAGGGTTCTATGGTTCTTAAGAAAATACACCTGTTGGCACATCTGTTGAACAAGCTCATCTAAGGTACAAGATTGATAATGGTCCGACTTCATCTGGTGTGGCTACAATAGTCGCTTGATAATTTTTGCCTTGAGATTGTAACAAGTTCCGACATCAATGGAAAAGTTTACAGTCCTTCGAGAAGTTTTATTCAGACCAAGCACAAACTTACGCCAGCAAGGAATTATGAAAGAAAAATAGCACTGGATGCTATTATTATTTACTTTTATTATTATTATTATTATTATTTGCCAGGCTACAACCCTACTTAAAACAGCAGGATGCTATAAGCACAAGGGCCCCAACAGGGAAAATAGCTCAGTGAGTGAAGGAAATAAAGAAATAAAAATTACAATTTCGTAGATAATTTGTATTTTTCCTAACTATATAAACCTTAGCTATTTCATAGGGGTATTACTTTCGGCGTAGCTGAAATGACAAGCCATTAATTTTTAAAGAGGGTTTATTACCCACACTGCTAGTTAAGCGGGGGTTAGGGGAGGGTAGCATGCTAACCCCCCCCCCCACACACACACTTGTGCTTGAGCTCACTTTGCCTGGAGGTAGGACTTCAAGAGGGATAGGGCTGGCGGGCAAGTTTGGTTAAATAGCTAAGGTTTGTTTAGTTAGGAAAAATACAAATTATCTACAAAATTGTAATTTGTTCCGTAACTGGAATACAAACCACGCTATTTAATAGGGGTGACTCACCCATTAGGGGTGACTCACCCATTGGGAAGGGGGGACATCTCAGCCAGTCTGGCATTTTGGCTTTGCCCGGGGGCTCCTTATCTGAGTGTGTTAGCATTCAAGATATAAGGACCCCCTGCACCTCGCTAAAACCTTGCGTGCGGCCTATGCAAGCCGTGTATGAAGGTATGTAGAAGTGTGACTCGTCCTAGAAAGTTGTTCCGAAGCTCTTTAGATGGAAAACTTGTATACTAGGACTTTCCCAATGCCACCTTGTCAGGGTATGGGGACGTAACAGTATTAATCTTAAAACTAGGAACACAAGGAAGCATGGTTTGCCTGCAGCGGTTTGAGGTCAGCTTTGCAGAGAACCCAGGGTGCTAACTTTCCCCAAGAGAGGGGATGATGAAGAAAAGAATAAGGAGTAGTCAAACCTTTGCATTCATGCAGACTAAAACTGGGTAACAATGCCCTCAACCTTCTGCTACTTGTCCAATAAGGAGCTTGAGGTTTTAAACCAGCTGTTATGCAGCCACCACAGGACTTATAGAAAAAGTATCAAGTCTCATGTAGGTCACATCTTGCAGGTAGTGGGATGTGAACGTTGTCTGTCTTTTCCACACCCTAGCTTGAAGAACCTGCGTCACTGAAAAATGTGGCTATGCCCCTGACATCATGTGCTCTAGGGCGACGTGATGGAGGAGGGTCTGGATTCAGTGCCAAGTCAATGATCCAGCGAATCCATACAGAGATGATGTTCTTGGTGACCCTCCTCTTTGTCCTTCCTGTGCTGACAAATAGTGCTGGCACACGAGGATGGGCTGCGGCTGTTCTCTTGAGGTACCACCTCAAGCTCCTCACTGGGCATAGTAAGAGATGGTCTGGGTCATCTGTTACAGTGCGGAGACTAAAAATCCGGAGGGAGTCGAATCGAGTATCCACTAGCACCGGGTTCTGAGACTTAGCATTAATTAACTCAGGGACAAAGCTGTACGTTACCTCTCCCCCTCCCCTTGAATGGGCAATGTCATACGAGAGACCATGAAGCTCACTGACTTGCTTGGTCGAAGCCAAAGTTAGCAGGAACACCGTCTTCCAAGTTAGCTGGCAACCTGATGCCTGGCATAATGCTTCATTGGAGAGGTCTCTTAAGAGACCTGAGAACTCGAACCACGTTCCATAGGGAAGGCTCACTTCCGACTGGGGGCTGGTAAGTTCATAACTCCGTATGAGTAGAGAAAGTTCTAGCGATGAAAAAATGTCCATTCCTTTCAGTGTGAAGGCTAGACTTAAGGCTGAGCGATAGCCTTTCACTGCCGAGACTGAGAGGCGCTTTTCTTCACGCAAATACATGAGAAACTTCGCTATTGCTGTAATAGTGGCATCAAGTGGAGAGATACCCCTTCTACGACACCAACCACAACAGACTTTCCACTTTGCCTGGTAGACTGCTACTGATGACTTCCGCAGATGTCCAGACATCCTTTCCGCAACTTGTTGCAAAAATCCTATCTCAGAGAGGAGATGCTGGATAGTCTTCAGGCGTGAAGTCGTAGTGAAGCTACGGCTTTGTGGAAGATGTTGGCGTGTGGTTGTTTGAGTAGATTGTGTCGCAGAGGGAGTTCTCTTGGATGCTCCGTTAGGAATTGCAGAAGGTTCGGGAACCATTCTGCGTGATGCCATAGCGGAGCTATGAGGGTCATTGAAAGATTGACCCATATTGTGGTCTTGTTGAGTACCCTCCTCATCAGACAGAACGGGGAAAAGGCGTAAAAGTTGATGTTGTCCCACCGTTGTTGGAAAGCATCTTGCCAGAGAGCCTTGGAGTCTGGGACTAGGGAACAGTACAGCGTGAGCCTGAAGTTCAGGGCTGTTGCGAAGAGGTCCACAGTCTGAGAACCCCACAAAGTCAGGACTTATTTGGCTACTAGATGATCCAAAGACCACTTGGTACTCACTATCCTAGATGCTCTGCCCAGATTGTCAGCGAGCACATTCCTCTTCCCTAGAATGAAGAGTGCCGATAGTGGTATCGAGTAGATTTCAGCTCATCTCAGTATCTCTACTGCTAGATGGGATAGTTGCTGCAAAAAAGTACCTCCTTGCTTGTTGATGTAGGCCACTACTGTGGTGTTGTCGCTCATCACCACCACAGAGTGACTTGCCAGGTACTGTTGGAACTGTTGAAGGGCCTGAAAGACGGCCTTCCTCTCTAGGAGATTTATGTGGAGGTACTTTTCTGACTCTGACCAGAGGCCTGAGGTCATGTGGTGCAGCACGTGGGCACCAACCCTTTTTTTTTTTCTTTGAGGGGTCTGAAAACAGCATTAAATTCAGGGGGAGGATGAGAAGATCCACTCCCTTCCGTAGGTTCTCGTCTGCCACCCACCACTGGAGGTCCGTCAGTTCCGCAGGTCCCATGGGGATCTGGATGTCCAGGGAGTCGTAAGCTTGATTCCACCAGGACTTGAGTCGCCACTGGAGGGATCTCATTCTGAGGAGACCATTGGGAACTAGACGGGCCAGCGATGAAAGGTGACCGAGGAGACGTAACCACGATTGGGCTGGAAGTTCTTCTCGTCTGAGAAAAGGTCTTGCGACCTTCCTCAGCCTTGCTATCCTGTCGTCTGATGGGAAGGCTTTGTGGAGAGTGGTGTCTATAATCAGGCCTAAGTATACCAGTCTTTGAGGGGGAAGCAGGGAGGACTTCTCGAGATTTACCATGATCCCCAGATCTTGGCAAAGTCTCAGAAGTTTGTCTCGGTGTTAAAGAAGGGTTAACCCCAAGTCTGCTAGGATTAGCCAGTCGTCCAAATAGCGGAGGAAACGGATGCCAATCCTGTGTGCTCAAGATGATACTAAGGTAAACACTCTGGTGAAGACTTTTGGTGCTGTGGAAAGACCGAAGCACAGCACCTTGAACTAGTATTTTCTGTTGTCCAGGCTGAATCTTAGGTACTTCCTTGAAGGCGGATGGACTGGGATCTGAAAGTACGCGTCCTTTAGATCCAGTGTGCACATGAAGTCTTGTGGTCTTACTGTTAGTCTGACCGTGTCTGCCGTCTCCATGCTGAACGGAGTTTATTTGACAAACGTGTTCAGAACTGAGAGGTCGATGACTGGTCTCCAGCCTCCAGACACCTTCTTTACAAGAAAGAGTCGAATGAAGAAGCCTGGGGGATCAGTCGAGGACCTCCTAGAGAGCGCTCTTCTTCAACAGGGTCTGGACTTCTGCCCGAAGGGTTTGCCCCCTTGCCGATCCCATGGCAAGGGAGTTCAATGACACTGGATTCGTCATCAGGAGAGGTAGAGATGTTATGAACCGGACGCGATATCCTAGACTGATCACAGAGATTGTCCAGGAATCGGCCCCGAGTTGCTTCCACCTGTTTGCGCAACTTTGTAGGCATCCCCCCACTGGGGGAAATGCAGGTGGACTGCCTATCCTAGCGTTTGCAGCCTCGGCTGCTCCCTCTAGGATTTTTGCCTCCCCTGGAGGACTTTTTGCCTTTCCCCTCTATGACAGGAAAGGGCTTAGACACCATTGTCTTCGCTGCAGTTGTCGTTGTAGTGGTCTTGGCTGGACGGGACTGCTGTGGTGCTGGAGGCTTATAGAGCTTAGATGTTAAAGACCTATGGAGGAGGAAGTCTTGATGTGACTTCCTCCACCTCTCAGCAGCATGTTCCACATCCTTAGGCTCGAATAGAACAGACCCCTCCATGGAGGAATAGCTGAACCTATTGATCTCGGCGCTAAGAACCTTCGGGTGGAATCTCTCAGCTACTGAATCCCGTTTCAGGATGGTATTTGCTCACAAGTTCGAGACTTGGTAGGCCAGAAACTCGATTGTGCAAGTACCTGAGAGGAGGAAGGTTTCCATAGCTTTCCTGGTACGTTCCTTGGAGAAATCTTCAGAACGTATCAGGATACCTAAGGTCACCAACCAGATATCGAGGCTTGCATAGCACACTTTGTGACCTTCTCCTGGTTGAGGATATTGGCTGCCGAGAACGAGACCTGCCGGTTGGAGAGTCTCTCAAGAGGGACTCCCCTGGTTAGCTCTTCCAGCGAGTGGTGAAGTGGAAGAGCTAAAAAAGACTCCTCCAGGATCTCAAAGTACCTCCTCTGCTGTACGCGAGGAGGCGGGAAGAGCTTGTTGGTGGTACCGGAACGGTTGGAGGAGGACATCTCGGAGAGCTGAGAGGCGATCTTGTCCCTGGTACTCTTTACCCCTTGAGACCAGGGCAGGGCTGCACTGGTCTTAGAGGGCTTCTGAGTTCCAAAGACGCAGTCTAGGACCGTGTGTTTGCCCTCTCGAAGAGGGATCATTGAGTCGGAAAACCCGTTGGGAGCCCTCATTAAAGTTAAAGCCTCTCAAAACACGTGTTCTGACTCCTGCTGGTCTCCTCCTGTTGGTCTCCTCCTGTTGTAGGATTGCAGCAAAGTCTCCTTCTATCCCCAAAGACTCTTCTTGGGGAGAATCGCAGACATTCCTTGAATGGCTGGCTGGCTCCATCCTAGCACTAGTGGAGGACTTAGGCAATGTTTTGGAGTCTTTGGATTCCTTCCGGGGAAGGATGTAAGACTCCAACATTGATGAGGGGGGCATGTTCCTCCTAATCCCGGACTGTGCTGAATTCTCAGCGTGAAGAGATTTCCTCCATTGGTGCAATGGGGGAAAATCTTTCTTCGCAGGATTCCCTTGGTGACGGGATATCTTCGTCTGAAAAGGAAGGAGAGTCAGTCCAAGGAATAGGAGGAACCTACCTTGAAGGTCTGTGTGCAGTCAGTTTCGTCCTCGGGGAAGTGGCCGCGTCCAGAGCTCCTCGTTTCCACTTCAGAGGGTAGAGGACGCCATGGTTCCGTGTCCCAGCTCAGAGAGGACAGGCTTGAAAGCCTGAGTTACGGCTCTGATTAGGGCTGTTGGCTGACAGACGCACTCAGACATACCAACTGAAGGGAAAGGGACTGAAGGATCCCTGGGGGGAGTCACTGGAATAGATGGGTTTGCCTCTGGTAGCTTTGGGATCCTGAACCCCTCTGGAAGTTTCCCCTCTCCCACAATGCGCGGTGGTATGCGCTTGCGGGGAGGGGGAATGCGGCAATGGCGACCTTGCCGGACGTCGTTCCTTGTGATGAGCAGGCTAGCGCGAGGGAGAATATTGACGCTCGTGCGACGGAGAATAATGGCGCCCGCGTGAGGGAGAATATTGAACCTTGCGCGCGGGAGACTGATGGCGCGTGCAGGAAAATCACAATGGGCGCACGGGCGTGCGGGAGAGTGTTTGCGCGCATCTGTCAAAACCGTAGGGCGCGCGCAGGAGAATGACCCTACGCGCGGGCGCGCAGTAGAATCATAATGGGTACGCGGGAGAATGTTAGCGCGCATCCCTAGATGATGGATGGCGCGCATGCATATCTTTGTCGGTGCGCGCAGGAGAAGGCTGGCGCACAGGTGAGCGCTGGCGCGTTGGTAAGAGATGGCGAGTGGGTGAGGGCAGCATAGCTGTCTCATCTACTAACTTGTTTGTAGAAGAAATTTGGTGGGCAGGTTTTACCTGGTGCATGGGGTGAGGCGCAACATGGCGCTCAGGAGAGCGTGATGTAGGGCGCACATGCATGTGCGCAGGAGAATGTTGGCGCGTGAGAGAATGTTGCCACGCGGGAGAGCGCTGTTGCGCAGGAGAACGATGGTGCGCAAGAGAACGATGGCGCGCAGGAGAACGATGGCGCGCAGGAGAATGTTGGCGTGCAGGTGATTGCTGGCGCGCAAGAGTGTGTTTGTGCACAGGTGGGCGCTGGCGCTTAGAAGATCGTTGGTGCGTATGCGCAGGAGATCGTTGGCGCATGTGGGCGCATGGCGGAGCTCTGCTCTTGTTGGCGCGTAAGCACTTTAGGAAGATGCCCTATGTTACGGCGAGCAGGATGAGCAGCAAGCTGTAATGATGGGGCCTGACGAGCTACAGATGAGCGCTTGTCAAGTTACGTGGGCGAGCGACGCACAATAGCGCGATCAGGTGGAGCCTTGTTAGGTCCATGCAGGAACGGCGACGGCAGGTCGGCAAGTCTGTCGGGTGGAAGGTCGAAGTGTCCTTTAAAAGGATGACCTTCCACCGAAGGAGATCGTGAACGATCTGCAGAGAGGTCCAGAACCAATGCAGGGGCAGTGATGGAAGATCGGTCTAGAGGCTCTCTGCGGGGGACTCCATAGAAGACGTTGAACCAAAGAGGCGCCTCCTCACCGCAGGTGAAGGAAGGCCTCTATGATGAAGAGAAAGGCGAGCCTTCCGACGGATGCGCCCTCTGGGGGCCATTGGATCCGGAGGCTGACCTTCAGCAGTCCTCCGAAGAGGAGTCTCTGTAAGTGAACTTCCCCGAGGGGGAAAAAACACTAGCAGGAGAGACTGATGATGGACTTAGTTTCCCCCTCGTAAGATGGTCAGGAACGGGGGAAACTAAGCCGTCAGCTACCGTAGAGTCTGGAGTGGAAGAGTAGATGGGTGAAACCGCATTGGATACCTCTGACACCACAACGTCGACAAGAGACAGAGGATCAACCTCTGACGGTGACGACGATTGCTTGACAGCAGCACCCAGGCAAATATAATCAAGCAAAATCTCCTTGGATGGCGAACACGTAAACCCCATGGAGAACCAAAGCTGAAAAAGGGAAGTTAGTGACATATCCTCCCCAGGGGGGAGGGGTGGAGCTGCTTCGCTAGGGGAAGCCATGCCATCTCTCGAGACCCGAGGTTGGTTAGAAATAATTCAGTCTACACTACCACTCGGTCTAAAGAGACCGACCGAGTGGGAGCTTCGGAGGAGGTTTGCATAACGGAAGAAGAGGCCTTGGGTTTTTCTTCCTTCGAAAACCTCTCCCACTGGGAGGCAGACCACTCGCTACACTCACTACATTTGTTCATACTATCACACCGTTAGCCCCTAAAAGAAGGACAAAGAGGCTGAGGATCAGTCTCGACCGCCGACATGAACGTTCCATAGGGGCGGTGTGGAAAACCAGGGAAGGTGCAAATGGTCGCATAGGCCAACTTCACGTACACAGTAACTAGAAAAAAGAAAGATCAAAAAACGTTAATGGCTCCCAATATGACGGCGAGAATGAGTGCGGACACGTCCGACCACCATCAGAGCTATGAGCAAGGTGAGCTCAAGCACAGGTGTGTGAGGAGGGGGGGGTAGCAAGCTACCCTCCCCTACCTCCCACTAACTAGTGGTGTCGTTAGTAAACCCTCGTTGAAAATTAATGGCTCGTCATTTCAGCTACGCCGAAAGTAATACCCCTATTAAACAGCGTGGTTTGTATTCCAGTTATTGAACAAAGAGAAGTTTAAGAACAATAACATCAAAATAAATCTTTCATATATAAACTATAAATATGATATTTTCATAATAGAATAAATTTTTGAACATACTTACCAGCTCGTTATATAGCAATGGCTTTAGCCCCTGACGTCCGGCAGAAATTTAAAAACTCGCGGCAATTGCAGATATAGTTGCCAGGTGTACAATAGCAGCACCACCGGAGCTAGGCAGAACCATTCCATCCAGCACCAGATTTTCCATGCCTCTTGGTCTCTAGAGGGGAGGAGGGTGGGATTATAAGTTATATAACCAGCGGGTAAGTATGTTCAAAAATTTATTTTACAGTATTATGAAAATATAATTTTTAAACATTAAACTCACCCGCTGGTTATATAACAATGGCTGATTGACACCCTTGGTGAAGGGTCAGAGACAGCAACATTGTTGGAATACCACTTAAGTGTTAAATAAAAACAAGCTTAAGGGTTCGTACCTGTTAAGGAAGCTGGCTTCAATGATTCTCTGCCTCATTATGTCTGCTATCCTTATGAGATCCCACGGTCCACTCAGGGGGCTGAAGATCTCTAGGAGCTGTCAAACGGGTAATAACCGCTATGTTGACAGGACCTCAACTAATAACCTTGTTCCGGGCGCTCTCAAGGAACAAAATGACCACCTGACTAAATCAAAGATTGCGGAAGATTGTCGA
The DNA here is from genome assembly GCF_036898095.1 of Palaemon carinicauda. Classification (NCBI taxonomy): domain Eukaryota; kingdom Metazoa; phylum Arthropoda; class Malacostraca; order Decapoda; family Palaemonidae; genus Palaemon; species Palaemon carinicauda. The sequence continues at coordinate 73,196,843 of NC_090732.1, forward strand.
CCAAACTTCACGTACAATCATAAAATATAAAAGTTCCAAGAAAAGAACAAGGGTACTAGGGATTAGGGGAAACGTAGTGGTAGATCCTTCACCTACTACTGCACTCGTTGCTACGAATGGTCCCAACGTGTAGTAGTCCTCATAAAGAGTCTGGACACGTTATAAGTAATGCGAGATGAATACAGGTTTACCCCTCCTGAAGGTTGTATCCATGAATCTTTGCAGAGAACGGTTTAGTTTAAAAGCTAAAGAAGTTGCCACAGCTCTAACTTCATGATTCTATACTTTAGGCAGCTTAAGGTCTGCCTCACCACAGTGTGAGTGAGCCTCTCTATTTAAAAGTCTTATAAAAAATGATAGGGCGTTTTTAGACATAGGTAGCGCAGGCTTCTTGACTGCGCACCAAAGAGCCTCTGAATTGCCTCTTAGACCTTTAGTCCTGTTCAGATAAAACCTCAGTGCTCTAACAGGACACAGAACTTTCTTCAACTCTTCACCCACCATATCAGAGAGAATAGTAATCTCGAAAGATTTAGGCCATGGATGGGAAGGACGTTCGTTTTTGGCCAGGAATCCAAGTTGCAAGGAGCATATGGCTTTCCCGTTTCTGAAGCCAATATTCTTGCTAAAAGTGTGAACTTCAATGACTCTCTTAGCTGTTGCCAGACTTACTAAGAAAAGAGTCTTCAAAGTCAGATCTTAAAAAGAAGCCGAGTGTAAAGGCTCGAATCTGTCACTCATGAGGAATTTTAAAACAACATCTAAATTCTAGGCTGGTGAATCTTGTTGACGCTTCTTACAAGTCTCAAAAGATCTGAGAAGATCTTGAAGGTCTTTATTATTTGAGAGATCTAAATTCCTGTGTCTGCACAGCTGCCAGCATACTCCTGTACCCCTTGATGGTTGAGGAGGAAAAAATGTGCTTTCTTCTAAGGTCTAAGAAGAAATAGGCAATTTGTGTTACAGAGGTACTGAATGAAGAAACTGATTTAGCTCTACACCACTCTCTAAAATCTCCCACTTGGACTGGAAAATTTTAATGGTAAAAGTCCTCCTTGTTCTAGCGATAGCCTTAGCTGCCTCCTTCGAAAATCCTCTAGATCTTGGGAGTTTTTCGATAGACTGAAGGCAGTCAGACGTAGAGCTTGGAGGTGTAGATGGTTTCTTGCCAAGTGAGGTTGTTTGAGAGGATCTATTCTCAATGGCAGGCTTCTTGGAACGTCCACCATCCATTCTAGAACCTCTGTGAACCAACCTCTGGACGGCCAGAAGGGAGCTACTAAAGTCAACCTGGTTCCCTCGTGAGACACACACTTTTGTAACACCTTGTACAGCACTTTGAATGGTGGGAACATGTAGAAGTTCATGTCATGAGCTGTTTGACGCTCGAGGCCGCATTGTGTTTGATGATTAATGTCGCATCTCGATAGACGCTCGACGTGACGTCTTACAGGACGTCCTATTCCGCTGGAAGCTCGACGTCCTGTTAGGTGGACGTACGACGTCACGTTTGTTTGTTTGACTCCTTGGGTTAAAAAATGGCTAAAATACGACATTTAACTAGGGAGTTGTAAAGACGTTCGTTATCAAGAACATCTCGACTAGTAGGCTCACTACGCTTAGTGTCCAGGTGTGAAGTTACCTGACACTCAGGGTCCAGGCCTGTTACTCTCTTGTTGTACGCAGGCCGATAAACTAGCATGAGCAAAGAGAGCTTTTGTTGCAAATCTAGAAGTGTAATAAAAATAGGGTCAAACTGTTGTGGTACTGGAGACGTCACGTCTACAACAAGCTATCTTTCTACACCGTTTTAAAAACACGCAGAGCGTCCAAAAGACGATAACCAGTTTGACGGTGGAGAAAGAGCATGAACCGGAGCCATGCTAGGCTCAGACCACTGTCCTGTAACTGAGAGAGTTGGACGTTATTTGACAGTTACCGACATCCTAAAAGGATGTTTGGTAGGAGAGTTTTCTTCGGTAGAAAGAAAAAAAAAACTCAGGACTGTTCCAAAGACTACAACCAGAAGCTTGCGGTGTCAAGATAGGACGCTGATTGACCATGTCCACCTTCCTCTATAGAGGTCTGGAAGTTGATGCCAGCCTCGTCTGGGCGCTGCGTCATCTGAAGACGACAAAAAAACTTTCACCTCTCCTTTCCTATGATGAAGGTGAGAGACCTGGGAGGCGTCAAGAGGTATGCTCGAGTAGGCGACTGCTCGGGAGCTAAAGCCTCTCGTTGCCTTTATCGTTCGACATTTCTTCTCTCAGGGAAAAGGGAGCTGGAAGAAGTTTCAAATTGACATTCCTTGGAAGAGGTCTAAGGATAAGAAAAAACGACAGGTCCTAACAGACGCACCCTCTATTTGAGGGGTGGTGCTTTTGACCAAAACAAAGAGCCCAAAACTGGACAACTTCCTCCTATACACGAACCTTCCGGTAGCTTGAAGTTCGGAGGGATGGGGAAGTAGAAGTAAGCATCCTGGAGATTTAAAGAGACCATCCAGTGGACCTTCTTTACTGCTGCAAGCATAGTCTTCTGAGTCTCCATAGAGAACTTTGTCCTCTGGACGTAGCTCGAACAGTATGTGACTGACGTTGGACATCACGGTTTGTTTGATGTTGGACGTCACAAGCTTGTTGCTCGACGTCACGTTAAGCTTGACGTCCGACGCCACGCTTAGCTGCCTGGCGATAGTCGCCGCGCTTGGAAGGTTGACGCTCGATGTCACGCTTGGCTGGCCGCTTGACGTCTGGTATCAAGGGAAGCAGATACTCAATGGAATATAGAAGCCTTATCACGCTGTTCAACATTGCGTTTGCTGGTAGGCCGCCTGTGCGACAACGCGTCCTGATAAGAATCATGTCAAACCATCGCTTTGCTAATAGCAAGCTGATAAGACTGCATAAAAGATGGGAGCTGCTGCTTCATATCTAGCAGCATAGTCCAATTAGGATCAACATTAGGTGACACCAGTGTAAAAAACTTCGATCGCAAACTCGCCTTCCTCATCGCTTACATAACGCTCTGCATTTCAGCAGACGGAAACCAGTCTGGCAGAAGCGGCGGTGCCTGTACCGTAACACCAGACTCAGGAACATTATCCGTATCAGTCTGAACTAAACCTTTGCCAACTTCTGACATCCTGTTAGGACGCACACAGCAAAAAAGGAACACTGCCTTCTCTCACAAAAGCCCTAATGCACTTCCTGCTGTTGCAGCTGAACGTGCTGCTGCACCAACATCTGCAGTTAGGTTCTTTATGGTGCATTGAGGACGCGCTATTGCACTGCCCTATCCGCACTGTCTTTTTGACGTCGTTACTTTTTTTTAGAACGATTTATTGTTAATTTATTCTCATCATTTATTTATTTCTGTATTTCCTCTCTTCACTGAGCTCTTCCCTATTGGAGCCCTTGGGCTTATAGTATCTTGCTTTCCCAACTAGGGTTGTAGCTTGGCTAGTAATAATAATAATAATAATAATAAACAGAGACTCCTTCGACGTCTTCCTTAGTGAAAAACTCTGAAGGCAGGACGAGGAGCAGCAGGTACAAAATAAAATGGAAACTCTTCAGAAAATGAAACTCTCCCGAGTTTCTTAAAGTCAACTGAAGGGAGAAATATCTTAGGAACTTCTCCTAAGAGAATTCCACTAAAAGATAAATAGGGGAAGAAAGAGATCGTCACTCCCTTCCTCCTACAAGTCTCTAACCGAGGTAGAGATGTCTTGATTCCTAGGAGTCAACTCCTTAAGGTCCTGAATTCTGACCTCAATGCTTTACAGGTTTAATTCTCGCTCTCCAACAGACACCAAGAATTAGTTCAAGCAGGCCTTGGTCTGAGAAAATATCTTTCCAGTTAAAATTCATTTCTTAATAAAGCGCCTGGCGTAACAATGTTCCAACGCTAGACGCTCATGGTCATGAAGACATCAATTCCTACTGTTGGAAGGCAGACGCCAAGCAGTTGCTTGGCGTTCAGCGTCACGTGACTCTCGGAACAATGCCATTCACGATTCAGACGCTTGCGATCTAGACGTTTGGAGATATGCTTGACACGCGGCGTCACGTTCATTGCTTGATGCTCAACGACACATAACTGCTTGGCGTTCGGCGTCATGATTAACTGCTTGACACTTGACGTCAAGTCCAACTGCTGGAAGCTTGACGCCATGCAACTGCTTGACGCTCGGCGCCACGTGACTTTCAGAACAATAATGCTCACAATTAAAAAACGCTTGCGATTCAGACACTCGGAACTATGTCGATCGCGTCTAGAACGGTCGATCATCGAACAAGAGAAACCAAGAAGTTGCACTAAGTTACAAACATCGTCAAATTCTTACAGCAGCGTTAGTAGCTAGCCTTGCTGGACGCTCGATGTCCAACGCTCTGTTGTTCGGCGACACGTTTAGCTTGGCGCGGGGTGTCACGCTCAGCCGCCTGGCGCGCGCCGTCACGCTCAGCCGCCTGGCGCGCGCCATCTCGCTCAGCCGCCTGGCGCGCGCCGTCACGCTCAGCCGCCTGGCGCGCGCCGTCACGCTCAGCCGCCTGGCGCGCGCCGTCACGCTCAGCCGCCTGGCGCGCGCCGTCACGCTCACCCGCCTGGCGCGCGCCATCTCGCTCAGCCGCCTGGCGCGCGCCATCACGCTCAGCTGCCTGGCGCTTGTTGTGCGCCTGGAAGGATGACGCTCGCGCTTGGCCACTTGATGTTAGAAAACACTTTTACCTCGCTTTACCTACGGCGATGGTGAGCGTTCTGGGAATCGTCAACAGAAAACGCTCGAGGGGACTTCTGCTCGGGTCTTACAAGACGCTAGGCGCCAGGCTACGCCTTTCGCTTCCCTTCGCCATTCAACTTTACTTCTCCCATGGGTCTGGGAGCTTGGAAGAGATCTAAGGCTAGGATAACGACAGGTTTTGACAGAAGCACCCTCCACTGTATTGAATAAAATTCACTGCACTAATTTAGCAATAAAAACTTGCACTTTTAAACTCTTTGGCATAAAACCAAATGTAGACACGCCCGTAGAGAGAGATCTTACTATTCTGTCAAGGGCTTGAATGAAAAGGCCATTGGTATTGAATCCTATATGAAATGTAACAAAATATTTTATATAAAATATTAAAATATTAAATGAATAGAAATGGGAATAAAGAATAAATACATACTGTATATATATATATATATATATATATATATATATATATATATATATATATATATATATATATATATATATATATATATATATATATATTTAACAAACCCTTATTACTTAAGGGGTTCCAAGAAAAGATGAATAGTCACATTTAACAATTGGAACATTTATAAATATACGAAAAAATTTAGTATTCCCTAAAATGAACAAGTAAACAACGATACAAAGAATAGGGAGACTATATCGATTGTCATGAATACTAAGTCGCATAAAAATTAACTGAACGCTAATTTTCTTTAATCTTTGCAAAAAGATAAGCTAAAGAAAAAATACTAAAAGGACCAATATAATTGTAAAATAACATATTCCTTTTATTTAATACAACTTGAATACTTCAGTTTTTAAGAAAAATGTACTTTTCATAAATAACGATACAAAGAAAAATTGTAATACTGTAACGATAGACTGAGAACTGCGTAGCATAAATAAACTTAACGCTAGTTAATCTTTGAAAACAGATCGAAGATTATCCAAAGAAAGCATACCAAAAGGACAAAAATTTTCTCAAAATAACATATTCCTTTTATTTTATATAACTAAATACTTTGTAAGATAGTATTAACTTATTCTTTGTAGAAAAAGAAAGAAAATGCAAGTCATACTCAAGCTTACGTCATATGACTGTGACGTCATAGATGAGGCGGGGTGGTTACCTACCGCCATTATGCTTTCATTAGTTTAAAATAGGTTGAAAAATTTCTAATCCTACCTTTTAAGCTATAACATAGTGATCAAATATCAAACAGAACAAAATAAGCAAATGCCAAAACCCGTATATAGGAGTTCATCACCAATATACTGCTAAAATCCAGGTTAATCACGAGTGAAATCCTACGATGTTGCTAGAATGGCGGCAGGAGAAAATCTGGTGTTGGATGGAATGGTTCTGCCTAGCTCCGGTGGTGGCACTAGTGTACATCTGGCAACTATATCTGAGATTGTCGCAAGTTTTTGAATTTCTGTCGGACGTCAGGGACTAAAGCCATTGTTATATAACCAGCCGACGGCAGGTCGGCAAGTCTGTCGGGTGGAAGGTCGAAGTGTCCTTTAAAAGGATGACCTTCCACCGAAGGAGATCGTGAACGATCTGCAGAGAGGTCCAGAACCAATGCAGGTGCAGTGATGGAAGATCGGTCTAGAGGCTCTCTGCGGGGGACTGCATAGAAGACGTTGAACCAAAGAGGCGCCTCCTCACCGCAGGTGAAGGAAGGCCTCTATGATGAAGAGAAAGGCGAGCCTTCCGACGGATGCGCCCTCTGGGGGCCATTGGATCCAGAAGCTGACCTTCAGCAGTCCTCCGAAGAGGAGTCTCTGTAAGTGAACTTCCCCGAGGGGGAAAAAACACTAGCAGGAGAGACTGATGATGGACTTAGTTTCCCCCTCGTAAGATGGTCAGGAACGGGGGAAACTAAGCCGTCAGCTACCGTAGAGTCTGGAGTGGAAGAGGAGATGGGTGAAACCGCATTGGATACCTCTGACACCACAACGTCGACAAGAGACAGAGGATCAACCTCTGACGGTGACGACGATTGCTTGACAGCAGCACCCAGGCAAATATAATCAAGCAAAATCTCCTTGGAGGGCGAACACGTAAACCCCATGGAGAACCAAAGCTGAAAAGGGGAAGTTAGTGACATATCCTCTCCGGGGGGAGGGGTGGAGCTGCTTCGCTAGGGGAAGCCATGCCATCTCTCGAGACCCGAGGTTGGTTAGAAATAATTCAGTCTACACTACCACTCGGTCTAAAGAGACTGACCGAGTGGGAGCTTCGGAGGAGGTTTGCATAACGGAAGAAGAGGCCTTGGGTTTTTCTTCCTTCGAAAACCTCTCCCACTGGGAGGCAGACCACTCGCTACACTCACTACATTTGTTCATACTATCACACCGTTGGCCCCAAAAAGAAGGACAAAGAGGCTGAGGATCAGTTTCGACCGCCGACATGAACGTTCCATAGGGGCGGTGTGGAAAACCAGGGAAGGTGCGAATGGTCGCATAGGCCAACTTCACGTACACAGTAACTAGAAAAAAGAAAGATAAAAAAACGTTAATGGCTCCCAATATGACGGCGAGAATGAGTGCGGACACGTCCGACCACCATCAGAGCTGTGAGCAAGGTGAGCTCAAGCACAGGTGTGTGAGGAGGGGGGGGTAGCAAGCTACCCTCCCCTACCTCCCACTAACTAGTGGTGTCGTTAGTAAACCCTCGTTGAAAATTAATGGCTCGTCATTTCAGCTACGCCGAAAGTAATACCCCTATTAAACAGCGTGGTTTGTATTCCAGTTATTGAACAAAGAGAAGTTTAAGAACAATAACATCAAAATAAATCTTTCATATATAAACTATAAATATGATATTTTCATAATAGAATAAATTTTTGAACATACTTACCAGCTCGTTATATAGCAATGGCTTTAGCCCCTGACGTCCGGCAGAAATTTAAAAACTCGCGGCAATTGCAGATATAGTTGCCAGGTGTACAATAGCAGCACCACCGGAGCTAGGCAGAACCATTCCATCCAGCACCAGATTTTCCATGCCTCTTGGTCTCTAGAGGGGAGGAGGGTGGGATTATAAGTTATATAACCAGCGGGTAAGTATGTTCAAAAATTTATTTTACAGTATTATGAAAATATAATTTTTAAACATTAAACTCACCCGCTGGTTATATAACAATGGCTGATTGACACCCTTGGTGAAGGGTCAGAGACAGCAACATTGTTGGAATACCACTTAAGTGTTAAATAAAAACAAGCTTAAGGGTTCGTACCTGTTAAGGAAGCTGGCTTCAATGATTCTCTGCCTCATTATGTCTGCTATCCTTATGAGATCCCACGGTCCACTCAGGGGGCTGAAGATCTCTAGGAGCTGTCAAACGGGTAATAACCGCTATGTTGACAGGACCTCAACTAATAACCTTGTTCCGGGCGCTCTCAAGGAACAAAATGACCACCTGACTAAATCAAAGATTGCGGAAGATTGTCGACCAAACTTCACGTACAATCATAAAATATAAAAGTTCCAAGAAAAGAACAAGGGTACTAGGGATTAGGGGAAACGTAGTGGTAGATCCTTCACCTACTACTGCACTCGTTGCTACGAATGGTCCCAACGTGTAGCAGTCCTCATAAAGAGTCTGGACACGTTATAAGTAATGCGAGATGAATACAGGTTTACTCCTCCAGAAGGTTGTATCCATGAATCTTTGCAGAGAACAGTTTAGTTTAAAAGCTAAAGAAGTTGCCACAGCTCTAACTTCATGATTCTATACTTTAGGCAGCTTAAGGTCTGCCTCACCACAGTGTGAGTGAGCCTCTCTATTTAAAAGTCTTATAAAAAATGATAAGGCGTTTTTAGACATAGGTAGCGCAGGCTTCTTGACTGCGCACCAAAGAGCCTCTGAATTGCCTCTTAGACCTTTAGTCCTGTTCAGATAAAACCTCAGTGCTCTAACAGGACACAGAACTTTCTTCAACTCTTCACCCACCATATCAGAGAGAATAGTAATCTCGAAAGATTTAGGCCATGGATGGGAAGGACGTTCGTTTTTGGCCAGGAATCCAAGTTGTAAGGAGCATATGGCTTTCCCGTTTCTGAAGCCAATATTCTTGCTAAAAGTGTGAACTTCAATGACTCTCTTAGCTGTTGCCAGACTTACTAAGAAAAGAGTCTTCAAAGTCAGATCTTAAAAAGAAGCCGAGTGTAAAGGCTCGAATCTGTCACTCATGAGGAATTTTAAAACAACATCTAAATTCTAGGCTGGTGAATCTTGTTGACGCTTCTTACAAGTCTCAAAAGATCTGAGAAGATCTTGAAGGTCTTTATTATTTGAGAGATCTAAATTCCTGTGTCTGCACAGCTGCCAGCATACTCCTGTACCCCTTGATGGTTGAGGAGGAAAAAATGTGCTTTCTTCTAAGGTCTAAGAAGAAATAGGCAATTTGTGTTACAGAGGTACTGAATGAAGAAACTGATTTAGCTCTACACCACTCTCTAAAACCTCCCACTTGGACTGGAAAATTTTAATGGTAAAAGTCCTCCTTGTTCTAGCGATAGCCTTAGCTGCCTCCTACGAAAATCCTCTAGATCTTGGGAGTTTTTCGATAGACTGAAGGCAGTCAGACGTAGAGCTTGGAGGTGTAGATGGTTTCTTGCCAAGTGAGGTTGTTTGAGAGGATCTATTCTCAATGGCAGGCTTCTTGGAACGTCCACCATCCATTCTAGAACCTCTGTGAACCAACCTCTTGACGGCCAGAAGGGAGCTACTAAAGTCAACCTGGTTCCCTCGTGAGACACAAACTTTTGTAACACCTTGTACAGCACTTTGAATGGTGGGAACATGTACAAGTCCATGTCATGAGCTGTTTGACGCTCGAGGCCGCATTGTGTTTGATGATTAATGTCGCATCTCGATAGACGCTCGACGTGACGTCTTACAGGACGTCCTATTCCGCTGGAAGCTCGACGTCCTGTTAGGTGGACGTACGACGTCACGTTTGTTTGTTTGACTCCTTGGGTTAAAAAATGGCTAAAATACGACATTTAACTAGGGAGTTGTAAAGACGTTCGTTATCAAGAACATCTCGACTAGTAGGCTCACTACGCTTAGTGTCCAGGTGTGAAGTTACCTGACACTCAGGGTCCAGGCCTGTTACTCTCTTGTTGTACGCAGGCCGATAAACTAGCATGAGCAAAGAGAGCTTTTGTTGCAAATCTAGAAGTGTAATAAAAATAGGGTCAAACTGTTGTGGTACTGGAGACGTCACGTCTACAACAAGCTATCTTTCTACACCGTTTTAAAAACACGCAGAGCGTCCAAAAGACGATAACCAGTTTGACGGTGGAGAAAGAGCATGAACCGGAGCCATGCTAGGCTCAGACCACTGTCCTGTAACTGAGAGAGTTGGACGTTATTTGACAGTTACCGACATCCTAAAAGGATGTTTGGTAGGAGAGTTTTCTTCGGTAGAAAGAAAAAAAAAAACTCAGGACTGTTCCAAAGACTACAACCAGAAGCTTGCGGTGTCAAGATAGGACGCTGATTGACCATGTCCACCTTCCTCTATAGAGGTCTGGAAGTTGATGCCAGCCTCGTCTGGGCGCTGCGTCATCTGAAGACGACAAAAAAACTTTCACCTCTCCTTTCCTATGATGAAGGTGAGAGACCTGGGAGGCGTCAAGAGGTATGCTCGAGTAGGCGACTGCTCGGGAGCTAAAGCCTCTCGTTGCCTTTATCGTTCGACATTTCTTCTCTCAGGGAAAAGGGAGCTGGAAGAAGTTTCAAATTGACATTCCTTGGAAGAGGTCTAAGGAAAAGAAAAAACGACAGGTCCTAACAGACGCACCCTCTATTTGAGGGGTGGTGCTTTTGACCAAAACAAAGAGCCCAAAACTGGACAACTTCCTCCTATACACGAACCTTCCGGTAGCTTGAAGTTCGGAGGGATGGGGAAGTAGAAGTAAGCATCCTGGAGATCTAAATAGACCATCCAGTGGACCTTCTTTACTGCTGCAAGCATAGTCTTCTGAGTCTCCATAGAGAACTTTGTCCTCTGGACGTAGCTCGAACAGTATGTGACTGACGTTGGACATCACGGTTTGTTTGATGTTGGACGTCACAAGCTTGTTGCTCGACGTCACGTTAAGCTTGACGTCCGACGCCACGCTTAGCTGCCTGGCGATAGTCGCCGCGCTTGGAAGGTTGACGCTCGATGTCACGCTTGGCTGGCCGCTTGACGTCTGGTATCAAGGGAAGCAGATACTCAATGGAATATAGAAGCCTTATCACGCTGTTCAACATTGCGTTTGCTGGTAGGCCGCCTGTGCGACAACGCATCCTGATAAGAATCATGTCAAACCATCGCTTTGCTAATAGCAAGCTGATAAGACTGCATAAAAGATGGGAGCTGCTGCTTCATATCTAGCAGCATAGTCCAATTAGGATCAACATTAGGTGACACCAGTGTAAAAAACTTCGATCGCAAACTCGCCTTCCTCATCGCTTACATAACGCTCTGCATTTCAGCAGACGGAAACCAGTCTGGCAGAAGCGGCGGTGCCTGTACCGTAACACCAGACTCAGGAACATTATCCGTATCAGTCTGAACTAAACCTTTGCCAACTTCTGACATCCTGTTAGGACGCACACAGCAAAAAAGGAACACTGCCTTCTCTCACAAAAGCCCTAATGCACTTCCTGCTGTTGCAGCTGAACGTGCTGCTGCACCAACATCTGCAGTTAGGTTCTTTATGGTGCATTGAGGACGCGCTATTGCACTGCCCTATCCGCACTGTCTTTTTGACGTCGTTACTTTTTTTTAGAACGATTTATTGTTAATTTATTCTCATCATTTATTTATTTCTGTATTTCCTCTCTTCACTGAGCTCTTCCCTATTGGAGCCCTTGGGCTTATAGTATCTTGCTTTCCCAACTAGGGTTGTAGCTTGGCTAGTAATAATAATAATAATAATAATAAACAGAGACTCCTTCGACGTCTTCCTTAGTGAAAAACTCTGAAGGCAGGACGAGGAGCAGCAGGTACAAAATAAAATGGAAACTCTTCAGAAAATGAAACTCTCCCGAGTTTCTTAAAGTCAACTGAAGGGAGAAATATCTTAGGAACTTCTCCTAAGAGAATTCCACTAAAAGATAAATAGGGGAAGAAAGAGATCGTCACTCCCTTCCTCCTACAAGTCTCTAACCGAGGTAGAGATGTCTTGATTCCTAGGAGTCAACTCCTTAAGGTCCTGAATTCTGACCTCAATGCTTTACAGGTTTAATTCTCGCTCTCCAACAGACACCAAGAATTAGTTCAAGCAGGCCTTGGTCTGAGAAAATATCTTTCCAGTTAAAATTCATTTCTTAATAAAGCGCCTGGCGTAACAATGTTCCAACACTAGACGCTCATGGTCATGAAGACATCAATTCCTACTGTTGGAAGGCAGACGCCAAGCAGTTGCTTGGCGTTCAGCGTCACGTGACTCTCGGAACAATGCCATTCACGATTCAGACGCTTGCGATCTAGACGTTTGGAGATATGCTTGACACGCGGCGTCACGTTCATTGCTTGATGCTCAACGACACATAACTGCTTGGCGTTCGGCGTCATGATTAACTGCTTGACACTTGACGTCAAGTCCAACTGCTGGAAGCTTGACGCCATGCAACTGCTTGACGCTCGGCGCCACGTGACTTTCAGAACAATAATGCTCACAATTAAAAAACGCTTGCGATTCAGACACTCGGAACTATGTCGATCGCGTCTAGAACGGTCGATCATCGAACAAGAGAAACCAAGAAGTTGCACTAAGTTACAAACATCGTCAAATTCTTACAGCAGCGTTAGTAGCTAGCCTTGCTGGACGCTCGATGTCCAACGCTCTGTTGTTCGGCGACACGTTTAGCTTGGTGCGGGGTGTCACGCTCAGCCGCCTGGCGCGCGCCGTCACGCTCAGCCGCCTGGCGCGCGCCATCTCGCTCAGCCGCCTGGCGCGCGCCGTCACGCTCAGCCGCCTGGCGCGCGCCGTCACGCTCAGCCGCCTGGCGCGCGCCATCACGCTCACCCGCCTGGCGCGCGCCATCTCGCTCAGCCGCCTGGCGCGCGCCATCACGCTCAGCTGCCTGGCGCTTGTTGTGCGCCTGGAAGGATGACGCTCGCGCTTGGCCACTTGATGTTAGAAAACACTTTTACCTCGCTTTACCTACGGCGATGGTGAGCGTTCTGGGAATCGTCAACAGAAAACGCTCGAGGGGACTTCTGCTCGGGTCTTACAAGACGCTAGGCGCCAGGCTACGCCTTTCGCTTCCCTTCGCCATTCAACTTTACTTCTCCCATGGGTCTGGGAGCTTGGAAGAGATCTAAGGCTAGGATAACGACAGGTTTTGACAGAAGCACCCTCCACTGTATTGAATAAAATTCACTGCACTAATTTAGCAATAAAAACTTGCACTTTTAAACTCTTTGGCATAAAACCAAATGTAGACACGCCCGTAGAGAGAGATCTTACTATTCTGTCAAGGGCTTGAATGAAAAGGCAATAGGTATTGAATCCTATATGAAATGTATACATATATATATATATATATATATATATATATATATATATATATATATATATATATATATATATATATATATATATATATATATATATATACATATATATATATATATATATATATATATATATATATATATATATATATATATATATATATATATATATATATATATATATATATATATATATATATATATATATAACAAACCCTTATTACTTAAGGGGTTCCAAGAAAAGATGAATAGTCACATTTAACAATTGGAACATTTATAAATATACGAAAAAATTTAGTATTCCCTAAAATGAACAAGTAAACAACGATACAAAGAATAGTGAGACTATATCGATTGTCATGAATACTAAGTCGCATAAAAATTAACTGAACGCTAATTTTCTTTAATCTTTGCAAAAAGATAAGCTAAAGAAAAAATACTAAAAGGACCAATATAATTGTAAAATAACATATTCCTTTTATTTAATACAACTTGAATACTTCAGTTTTTAAGAAAAATGTACTTTTCATAAATAACGATACAAAGAAAAATTGTAATACTGTAACGATAGACTGAGAACTGCGTAGCATAAATAAACTTAACGCTAGTTAATCTTTGAAAACAGATCGAAGATTATCCAAAGAAAGCATACCAAAAGGACAAAAATTTTCTCAAAATAACATATTCCTTTTATTTTATATAACTAAATACTTTGTAAGATAGTATTAACTTATTCTTTGTAGAAAAAGAAAGAAAATGCAAGTCATACTCAAGCTTACGTCATATGACTGTGACGTCATAGATGAGGCGGGGTGTTTACCTACCGCCATTATGCTTTCATTAGTTTAAAATAGGTTGAAAAATTTCTAATCCTACCTTTTAAGCTATAACATAGTGATCAAATATCAAACAGAACAAAATAAGCAAATGCCAAAACCCGTATATAGGAGTTCATCACCTATATACTGCTAAAATCCAGGTTAATCACGAGTGAAATCCTACGATGTTGCTAGAATGGCGGCAGGAGAAAATCTGGTGTTGGATGGAATGGTTCTGCCTAGCTCCGGTGGTGGCGCTAGTGTACATCTGGCAACTATATCTGAGATTGCTGCAAGTTTTTTAATTTCTGTCGGACGTCAGGGACTAAAGCCATTGTTATATAACCAGCGGGTAAGTTTAATGTTTAAAAACTTCAAAATAACAAGAGGAAGAGAAACAAGATGGAATAGTGGAAGACCATGGTACAGAGGCTATGGCACTACCCAACACTAGAGAACAAAGGTTTGATTTTGGAGTGTCCTTCTAAAAGAGGTGTTTACCATAGTTAAAGAGTCTCGTCTACCCTTACCAAGAGGAAAGTAGCCACTGAACAATTATTGTGCAGTAGTTAACCCCTTGAAAAAAAAAAAAAAAGTTTGGCAATCTCAGTGTTGTCAGATATATGAGTACAGATGAGAATGTGGAAAAAATAGGCCAGACAATTCAGAGTATGTGTAAGATAAGGAAAAATGAGCCGTAACCATAGAGAGGGATCCAATATAATACTGTCTGGCCAATCTAAGGAGCCAACTCTATAGTGGTAGTATCTCAAAGGGTGGTGGGGCCCTGGCCAACCTACTTCCTGGATTCCAAAGACCCAACACTTGAGAATAGTTCTGCCAAAAAAGTTCAAACCATCTTCGGGATAGCTGAGATCATCCAATAGTCTCACATATAGCTTTGAGCGCAAATAACTCCTAACCGTGACATCCCCTCCCATTCATCAAAGCAAGCCACAATAACGGATGTAGAAACTTCCACACCAGCGGCAATAGCCGATGTAGAAACATCCACACCATTAAAAAAAATACATATATATGTATATACTGTATAGACACATACATATGTTGGGACAGCAACACGAAATAATTTATGATATTAGAAGATTGAAGTAATATTCAGAAGAAGAGAAAGATGAGAGACACAAATTTAGATTCAAACTGGGGGAGCGATTTCCCCAAGTTCGAGAGCCCTCTTGCCTGTCACCATGCTTCAGTACGGGAATGGTGTACCATGCTGAAGCTAAATGACTTAATCAAGGCATCCTCTCATTAAAAGGGTAGAGCAAGGAGAGAAAAACTGAAATAAAGGAGAAGGCTTGCAGAGGTCCAGTCATAGTCTGGTCTCTCACAGCTGGCCCTAAGTATGTTTGAAATCCTCACACTGCTTGAGCATTTCTCACGAACCATCGAATGTGTGATTTTTTATTTAATAGGCTATACACTTCTCCGTCGCGAAAAAGCAAAATCGTAAAGAAAAACCCACGGATATGAAAGGCTGACTGTAGTAATAAGCCAAAAAAAAAGCATGAGAAATTTATAATCAAACTGAAGAAAAGAGTATTCCCTAATCTAAAAGTCCTCTTGCCCATCACAAGGTTTCTATTAAGAAATAATATTCCATGTTGAAACTGAGTGACTCCATTCAGGCATTCTCTTTTTATGAGGGAGGACCTAATTTTGGAGCAAAAACTAGAGTTTTACCACAATTGAATTTGAAGATTGTTTCTTGGCATTACTGTATTCTTCTTTCCAGTCTATCCACCGCAGAGGAGTCCATAGCTTACATTCATCACATGGGGATAACTGTTCCCTACACAGAGTACAAAGGAGATGGGAATCCGCAGCAATTCTACTCATAAACCTATAACAATTGTGACAAGCTTTACCACGGCAGACTCACGTCTGCTAGTGGAGTCTCCCTCACAGTAACCATACCCAAACTGCAAAGATACAGTAAAAGGATTAAAAGAACCAGGCGAATTGACAACTGAGAAGTGACTTGTTGGATGGGCATGGCTTACCCACCACTGACCAATGGCTACCAACACTGCTATAAATTTTACCAGCCATTTCCAGTTTTACTGAAATCACACTCCTATTAAAAGACAAAGTTTTATATCTGTGTAGTAACAAAAATGACTTCTTAACTATAAGTATATACACGTACCTGTTTATCATGACAGCGGGAAAGGGGCAATACAGATTCGCGAGTCTGGGAACCAGTAGCATGTGCATCCGGAACAGGAACTTTTGTTGCACTCTTTCGAGAAGAGCTCCCGGTTCCAATTTGTTCCATCCCCAAGTTTTCCTGTTGTACAAAAAAGTAAATGGACCATTAAATTTGGGTTTATCAAATGTGAAAAAGGGAAATCTTAAAAAGTTAAAATAATAACATAAAGAGCTTTGTTTTCAAATTCTTATGTTGATAACCAAAACAGGACAAATTTCAAAATAATTTGTATTTTTCCTAATAATACAAACCTGAAGCTCTTTACTATTTTTGATAAATTATAGCGACCGCTGAAACTAACTGTCAACCTTTTAGTAAGGTGCCACTACCCTCCATTAGTTAGCAGGGGGTAGACCAACCACTGCACTTACACACGCAGTAGCCAACACAAGCCACTTTGCAATAGCAGGCAGGAATTCCTGAGGGTATGTGACAACCGGCTAGTATGTGTAAAGAGCTTAAGGTTTGTATGGTTAGGAAAAATGCAAATTATTTCCAAATTTATCATTTGTTCTGGCACCAAATACAAACCATTCAGCTCTTTACTAAGGATACTCACGTTTTTTAAGTGGGTGGAATTCAAAGACCAACTGTCAGGTCACTGACCAGGAGTGTGACTCTTATGCTTCGCATGATATGCGGAAAAGCACAACCTATCAGCTAGCTAACCTAATGAGAGATGATGGCCTAAGCAATAATGCGAAGGTGGGACCAGTAAGCAATACGACTCACTAAGGTAAGACTTTACTTGGAGCTATGGTTTTCTTATCAGGACGTTACCCGATACCGTAATTGCTAGGAGATAAGGGGCGTAACAATATACATGCATATATTAGCAAACCTGACAAATTCGAAGATAATTTGTATTTTTCCTAACCATACAAACCTTAGCTATTTACAAAGGGGGGTTACCGTTTAGCGCAGCTGAAATGGCGAGCCATTAGAATTTAACGAGGGTGTATTACCCCCGCGCTAGTTAGCGGGGGGGGGGGTAGGGGAGTGGTAGCTAGCTACCCCTCCTCCCCCTTACACACAGGTGAATACTCACTTTCACTTAGAGGTAGGACTTGTCTTGGGGGACAGGTCTGGCGGGCAAATTGTGTAAATAGCTAAGGTTTGTATGGTTAGGAAAAATACAAATTATCTTCGAATTCGTCATTTGTTCCGTAACCGAAATACAAACCACGCTATTTACAAAGGGTGACTTACCCCTTAGGAAGAGTGGAAAGTCCCCAGCCATACTGGCTTTGGCTTTACCCGGGGACTCAGAATCCGAGTGAGTCGCACTCGAGAAAAGGAGTCCCTGCACCTCACAAGTTCCTTGCTCCGCAAGGAACCATGTGGCCTACGTAAGCTTGTGTGTGAAGGAAGAAGTGTGACCCGTCCTAGGCAGTTGACCTGGAGTTCCAGAAGGAACTCTGGGTTAGGACGTTCCCAATACCACCTCGTCAGGGTATGGGGGACGCGACAGTATTGACTCAATACTCGGAACACAAGGAAGCATGGTTTACCTGCAGAGGTTCGACGTCAGCTATGCAGAGATCAGGATGCTGCTTCCCCGTAGAGGGGATGATGAAGAAAGAAGTAAGGGCCAGACATACTTCTTTCGTTCATGCAGACTAAAACCTGATAACAATGCCTTCAACCTTCTGCTACCTGTCCAAAAAGAAGCCTGAGGTTAGACCAGCTGTTGTGTAGCCACCACAGAGCGATAGAAAACGTATCGAGACTCCTGTGGGTCACGCCCTGCAGGAAGCGGGCTGCGAAGGTCATTAGACGCTTCCAGACTCCAGCTTGTAGCACCTGCGTCACAGAGTAGTATTACTCGAAAGCGAGGGACGTTGCGATGTATCCAACATCGTGCTGTAGGGCGACGTGACGGGGGAGGGTCTGGAGACAGGTCGAGATGAATGTCCTCGAGTCCGGGCTGAAGAGGTATACTGGTGACTCTCCCCCATGTCCTCCTTGTGCTCCCAAATCGGCTGCAACTGAGGACAAACTGTAGCTGTTCCCAGCGCTAACCACTCGATTCCTTTACTGGCAAGAAAGAGAAGGTCTTGGGACATCAGATACAGAATGGAGACTCGAAATCTTGAATGAATCGGACCGAAGGGCCGGGACCCCCAGATTCTGAGTCTAGCCAACAACTCAGGAGCGAGCCTGAATGTTGCCTTCCCCTCTTCCTTAGAAAGGGGGGAGTCGTAAGAGACCAAGAAGATTGCTTACACACTGGCCGTGGCCAGAGTGAGCAGGAGACCTAAGGCGGAATACAATCCGAGGCCTGTCGTAAAGGGTCTTGAGAAGATCTCTTAAAGGACTAAAAGTCCGAGCCATGCTCCAAGTTGGAGGTCTTCCTCCGACTAGGGCAGGGACGATCGTAGCTTTGCATGAGCGAGGATAGATCCAGCGGGCAGGAAAAAGTTATTCCTTTAAGCCTGAAGGTCAGGGAAAGGCTGAGCGACAGGCTTCATTGCCGAGAGCGGAAAGGAGTTTCCTCCCGCCGAAAGGCAATAAGACCGTTATTGCTGGAGAAGAGGCCTCAAGGGAAGAGGTATATCTCCCACGGCACCAACCACCTTAGACTCTTCACTTTGCCTGGGAGACCCCTGTGGATGACTATCGCAGATGACGCGACCTCCGTACCGCGAATGTAGCGGGTTGTCTCTTCTTGAGGAGGAAGCGTAGTGTCTCCAGGCATTAAGCCGAAGCGACGCCCCGGTTCGGGAGAGATGTCGCTGTGTGGTTGCTTGAGTAGTCTGCGCCGTGGGAGAAGCTCTCCCGGGAGTTCCGTCAGGGGAAGCAGAGGGTCCAGAAACCGTTCTGCGCATAGTCCCAGTGGAGCTCTCCCATTGAAAGGTTGACGGACAACCTGGTCTTGTTGAGACCCATTGTCCACTGACAAAAAGGAGGGAAGACGCAGGCGTCGAAGTTGTCCCACCATCACCGGAATGCATCTTGCCAGAGTCTCGGGGTCTGAGACTGGGGGGAAGAATAGCGGAAGCTTGAGGTTCCAAGCTGTCGCGATCAGGTCCCCCAGACCAGTACTTGCTGGTTACCCAAGGTCAAAGACCCCCAGGTACACTCTCTCTACGAGGCTCTGCTCGGGTAGTCGGAGAGAACATTCCCCTGCCTGGAATGAGAGAGCCGATGGTGGTATTGAGAGAATCTCAATCATCCCGGTATCTCTACTGCAAGATGTGAAGGTGTGAAAATGCGTCCCCTGCTGGTTAGAATATGCCAGAATCATGAAGTCGACGCGCACGGGGCGACTCGGCAGGAGCTGTAGGATCTGTAGAGGGGCCAGACTAAGGCCCCTAAGCCTGCCTGAATGATGGAGAGGTATCCTTCAGGTCTTGACCATAGGCCTGGACCGGAACATGCCCCCCCCCTTTCCTTTGACGAGTCCGAGAACCGCATCAAGAATGTGGGGAAAGGACGAGAATATCCACTACCATCAAGAGGCTCCATAGGTCAACACCCATTGCAGGTCTAATAGTTCCGCTGGTCCCATAGGGCCAGGGAGTCCGGTTAAACATTGCCTGAAGCCACCGGAACTTGGATCGCCCCACATGGAACTTATCCTGAGGCGACCGTTCGGACTATAGACGGGTCAATGAGGAAAGGAGAACTAGGAAACGTTCCAAGGTAGGGCTGAAAGCTCTGCTTGACTGAGAACAGGTACTGCGACTCTCCTCAGTCTTGCCACAGTCAACCGAAAGGAAGGCTCGGAGGATGTGGTAACAGAATCTGGCGTCCCCAGGTGGTCACCCATCCAAGTACCGACGTTGCTTAACCTCGCTGGACGGACGAGAAGCAGGGTTTCCAACGTGGTAAGGCCGTTGACTCAATATCATGGCCAGATACTCCAGATGTTGAGGCAGAGGAAGAGAAGGCTCCAAGCAAAATACCATGAGCCCACACTCATGGTAAGCATCCGGAAGCTTGTCCCGGCGCTGAAGAAGGTCGAACCCGAGCCTACCGGAGTTGACCAGCCCTCCAAACAGCAGAGGGGGCGGAAGCCTGCACCTGAGCGGCCAAGAGGAAGGCAGGGAGAGTTCTCTGGGTTAACAAACCTGCTATGCCACGGCGGGATAGCCACACTGCATCATAAGCAGGAATACTTGTAGTCTAGGCTGAATTCGACGAGCACCCTGGAAGATGGATGGAATGGAAACTGAAAAGTACCCGTCCTTCCGATCCAGGGTTTAAGGAGTCCTGTCGCCTCGTTACCAGTCTGATCGATTCTGCTGGTCTACGCTGGCCGAAGTTTGTTCGACAAACTTGATCAGGGCTGAGAGGTCGACTACGGACATCCCCTCTCAGATCCTTCCTTACAAGAAAGGATCGACTGAGGGGGCCGGGGGTGAAACCGTCGATGATCCTAAGGAAGACCTTCACCTAAGGTATGGATCATTCTGCCCAACCGGGCAACTCTGCTGACGCTATGGCATAGAGGTTCAGAGACACTGAATTCGCTGACAGAGACGGCAGGCGCGATATCCTTGGCTAATCACAGAGATTGTGCGGGAATGGGCATCAGGAAGCTGTCATTCGGATGAGTAACCTTAAGCATCCTCCCAGCGAAAAACCTGCAATCCCAGAGTTCGTGAACTCCTTTTAGGACTATGCCCCCCCGGGGGAGTCTCCCGTGCCATCTGTTCCTGACAGGAGGAAACTGCAATTGGACACCTTGTCCCAGTTGTCGTAGCCGATAACTTAGGCCGACGTGGTTGAAAGAAAAGGGCGCTGGAGCCCTGCAGAGTCTGGAAGAAAGTGCCTTGGAGGAGTGAAACCGGAAGTCAATTTCCTCCGCACAGCAGCTGTCTAAGTCTCTGTCCTTGGGCACAAACAAACTCTCCTCAAGGATGGAAGGGTGTCTGAGGTCGTCGACCTCCACAGATGAGACACCCGAAGGAAGCCCTCAGTCAGCGCGTCCAGATGGTACAACATCGAGCTTGTCCGTAAGTTAAATACTTAACGACGAAAGGCCAAGGTGCCTGAGCTCGAGAGGAGGAAAGTACCCCTGATCTTCCTGTAGCTTCCTTGAACCAAACCTCGGGCCGTAACCGAGGAGGGAAAGAACCTGGTAAGCTCCCAGAGGAAGGGGTAAGCAGTCATCCCTTGTCCGATGGAGAAATCTCGAACGGAAAGCCCCCCGCCAAAAATCCTTCCAGGGAATGACGGGGAAGGGCTAACCCAGGTTCAGGAAAGAGGAGTGTTGCTCAGATCTCCCTTAAGTTTCTCCTATTCTTGCAAGTGCCATGCTCTGCGTTTACGGGGTGAGGCCGTGTTCTGGAAATGTGCTCCAGAAGAACTCGCCAGGCTGGCCATGCTGCGAAAACCCCATTGGGAATCGTGGTCGCAATCGCCCTGGAGCTCGCGCGACGGAAATTCAAAGATTTTCGCGTGGGCGAACGTGGAAGCGCCCATGCGCGGTAACGCAAATGAAGGTGAGCGAAGGAGCACAGAAGGAGGGCGAGCGTGGTAGGAAGGGCGAGAGCTGGTGGCCGGCGAACGATAACCCATAGACGAGCAATGGATACTGCAAGAAATAAGCCGACGTTTGTGCGAAGAAACACTGTAGGTTCGCGCGACGGAACACCATCCATCCGCGCGATGGAAAAGCCGTTGGTTCGCGCGTGGGCGAACATTGGAGAGCATGGGCGCAGACGCGCATGAGCGTAGACGTGCAGGCACGTGGGCGCGTGGGCTCGCAGGCAAGCGGTCGCGCGGGCGCACAGGCGAGCGGTCGCGCGGGCGAGCGAGCGGGTCGCGCGGGCGCGCGGGCGCGCGGGGCGCGCGGGTCGCGCGGCGCGCGGGCGAGCGGGCGAGCGGTCGCGCAGGCGAGCAGTCGTGAGGGTGGGCAGGTGGATGAGAGCGAGTCCAAGGCGGCGAACGCAAGCGTTAGCGCGATGGCGAGGAAACGCGCTGCCGCGTGGGCGAGGAAGACCGCTGGCGATATGGATCAACAAGAGATCGGTGATGAGCTGGTGAGCGCTAACGCGCAGGTTGGCAATGGCGCGTTGTGTTATGCCGACGCGATGGTCGAGCAGCATGCGCAGGTGAGCGATCGTGCGTTGGCGAGCAGTATGCGAAGGTGAGCGATCGCGAGCAGCATGTGCAGGAGGGCGATCGCGCGATGGTGATCAGCATGCGCCGGGTCGCGCGATGGTGATCAGCATGCGCAGGGTCGCGCGATGATGATCTGCATGCCGGGGTCGCGCGATGATGATCAGCATGCCGGGGTCGCGCGATGATGATCAGCATGCCGGGGTCGCGCGATGATGATCAGCATGCCGGGGTCGCGCGATGATGATCAGCATGCCGGGGTCGCGCGATGATGATCAGCATGCCGGGGTCGCGCGATGATGATCAGCATGCCGGGGTCGCGCGATGATGATCAGCATGCCAGGGTCGCGCGATGGCGATCAGCATGCGCAGGTGGGCGGTCGCGCGATGGCGAGCAGCATCTGCAGGTGGGCGATCGCGCGATGGCGAACAGCATCCGCAGTTGAGGGTCGCGTGATGGTGATCAGCATGCGCAGGGTCGAGCGATGGTGATCAGCATCCGCAGGTGTGCGGTAGCGCGATGGCGATCAGCATCCGCAGTTGAGGGTCGCGCGATGGCGATCAGCATCCGCAGTTGAGGGTCGCGCGATTGCGATCAGCATCCGCAGTTGAGGGTCGCGCGATGGCGATCAGCATCCGCAGTTGAGGGTCGCGCGATGGCGATCAGCATCCGCAGTTGAGGGTCGCGCGATGGCGATCAGCATCCGAAGTTGAGGGTCGCGCGATGGCGATCAGCATCCGCAGTTGAGGGTCGCGCGATGGCGATCAGCATCCGCAGTTGAGGGTCGCGCGATGGCGATCAGCATCCGCAGTTGAGGGTCGCGCGATGGCGATCAGCATCCGAAGTTGAGGGTCGCGCGATGGCGATCAGCATCCGAAGTTGAGGGTCGCGCGATGGCGATCAGCATCCGCAGTTGAGGGTCGCGCGATGGCGATCAGCATGCGCAGGTGAGCTAGTAGCTGGCGAACCATGTTCCTTCAGAAGTGTTGGAGAACGTTGGCGTGCCGGCTGTAACACACGCGGGCGATCCGGAGATCGCCGAGAGACAGGTGATCGCTGGCGAGCTGATGATCGCTGACGAGCAGAAGGCTACGCGTGGAAGCCTGCGCATAGAAGAAGAGTCCTTGACCCCGACCTGAACCGAAGTTCTAGATCGCGAGGGCGAATGTGGGCGCACAGGGCGCGTAACAGGAACCAACAGGAACAGCAGGGATGATCATCTTGAAAGCGCTGACGAACAGGAGAGCGCTGATGAGCAGAAGAGCGCCTGTGCGCTAACACTGAGCAGGAGCAGGAGAGAACACAGCAGAAGGGCGCGCAGAGAAACCCTGACACGCAAGGGAAGAACCCCCGTGGGGGCAACCCTTTGCCCCGAAGGGATCGTTGTCCGCCGGGAGACTGATGTCCGTCGGAAGACCGCTGTCCGTCGGGAAGACCGTTGTCCGTCGGGAAGACCGGTGCCTGTCGGAAGACGAGATCAGACTGCTGTCCATCTGCACCAAGGCGGAAGATCGAGAAAAAGGAGTTGTAGGCTGCAAACGGAGATCCAAAAAGGCGCCTAAAGCACCCTTATAGGGAGAAGAGAGGCCCTTACGACGAGGCGGACGGTGGGCCTTACGGCGAGGGAGGCCAACAGCAACAGCAACAGAAGAAACCTCCGAAGAGGAGTCTCTATGAGTGTACTCTCTCGCGAACGAAAGAGAAACACTTCGTGGAAGAGACTGGTCAGCCAGTGACCTAAAAGGAGCAATCCTCCGAAGAGGAGCTCCTGCAGTTGCCCAGCCCCTTGAGCGAAACTGCAGGTGCGACCGCTCAGCACCAAGAGCATAGTCGCACGAAAAAAAAAGGCAAGAGAAGAACCCCCCAAAAGGGGAAAAACTCAAGCCTGGACAGGAAAAACTTCCCTCGGAAGGAAAGTTACCCGCCCAAGGAGGCAAGCCTCCTGAGAGTTCTAAAATGAACTGGAGAGCTGTCCGTCGTCACGGGAGTACTACCAGTAGAAGGAGACACGCCCCTGACGAAAATACAAGGGGGGAGGCAGCAACAGCCGAATCCCCAGGACTCAACCAGGCAGCTCACACCGTTGCCATATTACAGAAACGAACTAGATCGGTAACTGTAAAAAAATAAAACAAATAATATTAGTACACATTCATTCCCCCGGGAAGGCTCCGAAGAGGAATCCCGAGGGAAAGGAACAAGAATTACACAACAGGCACGTGCCCTCACAACCACTTACACTCACGGGAGGAGAGCTGTAACCAAAACAGAATTATAACAATTATAATTACGTAACTATGTAATTATGTAATTTAAAAATGAATGAACACTAAAGAAAGAACAAAAACCCCGAAAGGAATCGTTCTACAAGCTGAAAAAAAAAACAACTACTATTATTCATAACTAATTGAGACAAACGTACAGCGTAGCAACCCCCCCACACGGGAAGGAAGCTACAAGGGCGTAGTAACACGTAGTAAAAGGGTGAACGACCTCAAGAGAGAGAGAGAGAAAGACATAAGTCAAACTCAATCGCCACCCATAAAATACGCCGTGGTGGCCTAACTGCCGAGGACTCCACGTAGATATCGTACACTACACACACAAATCTGAAAAGGAAACTTACTTATTTCTATACTCAAATATATAGACAATCATGAAAACATGTTTACATATATATTGAGTAAATGAAAAGTAAGCGATTAAGTAAAGACAAAAGAAACAATGGCTGCCAAGAGAGGACCAAGATAGAGACGTCTGTCACAGTCCGAGCCAAAAGTGAAAGTGAGTATTCACCTGTGTGTGAGGGGGAGGAGGGGTAGCTAGCTACCACTCCCCTACCCCCCCCCCCCACTAACTAGCGCGGGGGTAATACACCCTCGTTAAATTCTAATGGCTCGCCATTTCAGCTGCGCTAAAAGGTAACCCCCCTTTGTAAATAGCGTGGTTTGTATTTCGGTTACGGAACAAACAAGGATTGATGATACCCTCCTACAGTCAGAAAATGTCAGCTTGTAGAGTTCTTCGGCTTACCCAAGTCCCAAGAGAGGGGAGAATGAAAGATAAAAAGGCCAGTCATACACATCTTCGCACAAGACTTTAAACCAGATAACATCTTTCCTTAAACGACTGCTACTTGTCCTATGAGAGAGCTGAAGTGTTTTTTATCATGTTTAGAGCTGCCAGCACAGGACCTACAGAGAATGTGTCCAGGCTCCCGTGTGTTATGTCTTGCAGGTAATGGGCGGTGAACGTTGACTGTCATTTCCACACGCCTGCCTGTCTGACCTGCATCACATTGAAGTTCTTTCTGAACAACTGGGATGTGACAAAACCCTTAATGTCATGAGCTCTAGGTCTAGAGTCAAGTGGGAACAAGTCTGCTTGGAGAGTTTGTTCGATCATCTTCCTGGTCCAGGAAGAGATCAAGTTCCTTGTAACTCTACTCTTGACAGCCTATTGATCTGCGGTTGAGCTTGAACAGTGCATTTAAGATACAATTACAATTAATCTGGGTCATTTGGTACAGTAGAGAGACTCTCAATCCGGATGGAACAAAATCTATGATCTGCTAGAGTCAGATTCTGAGTCTTAGCAATGAACTCAGGGATGAAGTTAAGTGTCACTTGCCCCAAATGCCGGGGAAGAGTCAGCGTATCCAGGGGATGGGGGTCTATTGTTTGAAGCGTCCATAAGACAGAGTTGAGATTAGAAAGAAGAGTTTGATTTACCTGCTCAAGAATACTAAGGTATCACACATCAGAAAGGAAATTTGCACTCTCCACTATCGGCACAATGAGAGTATACTTCCTAGATGGTCCACTCCATACACTACCCGAAGGATTGCATCAAAACAGATATAAAGGAACAGGTGTAAGCCGAACCCACCTTTAGGACTGAGACCAAGAAAGTATGGAATCCTCCTCCCCATATCTGTAATCATGGGCTTCCGGCCGAAAGCAGAGAGTTCTACCCCAAACATTGGATCCCCCTGGATTCCGAAGACCCAACACTTGGGAATAGTTCTGCCAAAAAAGTCCAAACCATCTTCGGGATGGCTGAGATCATCCAATACTCTCATATATAGCTTTGAACGCAAATACCTCCCAACCGTAATACCTCCTCCCATACATCAAAACAGGCCACAATAACGGATACTGAAAAATTCCACGCCAACGATAATAGCAGATGTAGAGATATCCACGACATTAAAAAAAAAATACATATATATATACATATATACACATATACATATGGGAATTTTACTCATAGAGTTGGAACAGCAACATGAAATAAAGTTTATAATATTAGGAGAAGGTCGAAGTAATATTCAGAAGAAGAAAAAGATGTAAGTGAGGGAAATTTAGATTCAAACTGGGGGAGCAATTTCCCCAAGTTAAAGAGCCCTCTTGCCTGTCACCATGCTTCAGTGCAGGAATGATGTGTCGTGCTGAAGCTCAATGACTTCATCAAGGGATTCTCTCGTTAAGAGGGTTGAGTAAGAGGAGAAAAACTGTTATAAAGGAGAAGGCTTGCAAAGGTCCAGTCATAGTCTGGTCTCTCAGAGCTGGCCCTAGGTATGGTTGAACCTCCCAGGTGGATAATCATCCCACCACCATTACCCAGCTCATAACTGAAACTCTCAAGCCCCTCCACTGCAGTAAAGTCCTGAACCATTGAAGAGGCAGAAGTGATGAGAAACAAGCCGGTACAAGGGAGCACGGAGTGTTTGAAATCCTCGCTCTGCTTAAGCATTTCTCACGAACCATCGAATGTGTGATTTTTTATTTAATGGGCTATACAGTTCTCTGTTGCAAATGAGCTAAATTGTAAAGAAAGAACCACTGGATATGGAGGGCTGACTGTAGTAATAAGCCAAAACAAAAAAAAAACAAGAGAAATTTATTATCAAACTGAAGAAGAGTATTCCCCATTTTAAAAGTCCTCTTGCCCATCACAAGGTTTCTATTAAGAAATGATGTTCCATATTGAAACTGAGTGACTCCATTCAGGTATTCTCTTTTTATGAGAGAGGACCTAATTTTGGAGACCCTTCGGCAAAAACTTTTAACCACAATTGATTCTGAAGAATCTTTCTTGGCATTATTCTTCTTTTCAGCCAATCCCCTGCAGGGGAGTCCATAGCTTACATTCATCACATGGGGACAACTATGAACAGTTATGCCCCTGCACAAAGTACAAAGGACATGGGAATCCACAGCAATTCTACTCATAAATCTGTAACAATTGTGGCACGCTTAACCATGGCAGACTCACGTCTGTTAGTGGAGTCTCCCTCACAGTAACCATACAAAAACTGCAAAGATACAGTAAGAGGATTAAAAGAGCAAGGCGAATTGACAGCTGAGAAGAGTACTGGGGTACTCTGCTCAGCAGTGGAAATCAATGTAGCTGCTTAGTGACTTGTTTGATGGGCGTGGCTTACCCACTACTGACCAATAGCTACCAACACTTGCTATGAATTTTAACAGCCATTTCCAGTTTTACTGAAATCACACTCCTATTAAAGGACAAAGGATTATATCTGTGTAGTAACAAAAATGACTTCTTAAGTGTAAGTATATACACGTACCTGTTTATCATGACAGTGGGAAAGGGGCGATACATATTCGCAAGTCTGGGAACCAGTAGTATGTGCGTCCGGAACAGGAACTTTTGTTGCACTCTTTTGAGAAGAGCTCCCGATTCCAATTTGTTCCATCACCAAGTTTCCCTGTTGTACAATAAAGTAAAAGGACCATTAAATCGGGGTTTATCAAGTGTGAAAAAGGGAAATCTTAGAGAGTGAAAATATTAACCTAAAGAGTTTTGTTTTCAAATTTTTATGTTGCTAGCCCTAAGATGAAAAATTTTTAAATAATTTGCATTTTTCCTAATAATACAAACATGAAGCTCTTTACTATTTGAGATAAATTATAGCGACCGCTGAAACTAACGGTAAAACTTTTAGCAAGGTGAAACTCCCCTCCATTAGTTAGAAGGGGGTAGACCAACCATTGCGCTCACATGCACATCAGCCAACAAAAGTCACTTTGCAATTGTGGGCAGGAATTCCTGGGGGTAGGTGACAGCCAGCTAGTATGTGTAAAGGCTTCAGGTTTGTATGGTTAGGAAAAATACAAATTATTTCCAAATTTGTCATTTGTTCCGGCACCAAATACAAACCTTTCAGCTCTTTACTAAGGATACTCACGTTTAGGTGGGTGGAATTCAAAGACCAACTTTCTGGTCACTGACCCGGGGTGTGACTCTTGTTTCGTATGATACATGGAAGAGAACAACCTATCAACTAGCTAACTTATCGGAACGTTACCCGATGCCCACCTTGCTGGGAGATAAGGGGAGTAACAATATGCACGCATATATTAGGATACACAAGGGTCGATGATACCCACCTACAGTCAGAAAATTACAAATTCGTAGATAATTTTTATTTTTCCTAAATATACAAACCTTAGCTGAAATGAGGAGCCATTAGAATTTTAACGAGGGTTTACTACCCCACCGCTAGTTAGCGGGGGGTAGGGAGGGTAGCTCACTTTGCTTAAAGGTAGGACTTAAAGGGGGATAAGGCTGGCGGGTAAGTTTGATTAAATAGCTAAGGTTTGTATAGTTAGGAAAAATACAAGAGGTCCAGGGTTGTAGCAGGAACAGTCGGAGATCGATGACTAGACTCCACTGCGGCGGACTGCAACGATGACGTTGAACCGAAAAGGCGCCTCCTCACACCCTTTTGAGGTGAACGAAGGCCTCTCCGGAAAAGAGGGAGAAACTAAGCCTTCAGCTACAGCAGGTTGAGCGGTTGCAGAGGTCGAAGATACCGCATCGGAAGCCTCTGCCACCACAACGTCGACGATAGACAGAGGATCAACCTCTGCCAAAGTCGGCGATTGTTTGACAGCGGCACCCAACCGGATCATGTCAAACAAGGCTTCCTTGAAGGGCGAACCTTTGAGCCCCAAGGAAGACCAAAGCTGGTTTAAATCATTAGTATTCACATTAACATTTAATTCCTCCCCCGGGGAAGGAGGTGAAGCTGCCTCGCTAGGGGAGGCAACGCCATCTCCCGAACCCCGAGGTCGGGAAACAGAACTATGGCCTACGCTACCACTCGCCGGTGTCTCAGAAGAAACCGATCGAGCGGGAGCTTTGGAGGAGGTTTGGGCAACGGAAGAAGAGTCCTTGGAATTTTCTCTTTTCAAAAAAATCTTCGAAGGAGAAATATCCCGCCTGGACTTCTTCTGTCGCCGAGAAAACCTCTACCACTGGGAGGTGGACCACTCCCTACACTCACCACACTTATTAGTTCTATCACACCGTTGATCCCCACAATAAGGACAAAGGGTGTGGGGGTCCGTCTCGACCGCCGACATAAACGTACCACAAGGGCGGTCGGGTAATCCAGGACACTTGCGCATGATAGCAGAGGCCCACTTCACAAACACACCTGTAGGAGAGAAAGCAAAAAGGCATTAATGGCTGTCAGAAAGGCAAGGGTGAGAGCGGACACGTCCGACTACCACCCGAGCCGAGACCAAAGTGAGCTCAAGCACAGGTGTGTGTGAGGGGGGGGGGGGGTAGCAAGCTACCCTCCCTACCCCCTGCTCGTCATTTCAGCTACACCGAAAGTAATAACCCCTATTATATAGCGTGGTTTCTATGTCAGTTATGGAACATATGTCAGCTTGTAGAGTTCTTCGTCTTAATCAAGTCCCAAGAGAGTGGAGAATGAAAGATGAAGAGGCCAGTCATTCACATCTTCACACGAGACTTAAAACCAGGTAACATCTGTTCTTAACTGACTGCTACTTGTCCTACGAGAGAGCTGAAGTGTTTTTTATGATGTTTTGTGTAGCCAGCACATGACCTACAGAGAATGTATCCAGGCTCCCGTGTGTTATGTCTCGCAAGTAATGGGCGGTGTACGTTGACTGTCATTTCCACATGCCTGCCTGTCTGACCTTCATCAAATTGAAGTTCTTTCTGAACGACAGGGATGTGACAAAACTCCTGATGTCATGAGCTCCAGGTCTACAGTCAAGTGGGAACAAGTGTGCTTGGAGGGTTTGTTCAATCACCTTCCTGGTCCAGGAAGAAATAGAGTTCCTTGTAACTCTACTCTTGACTCTACTTGTGCTGATAAACAGTCTATTGATCTGCAGTTGAGCTTGAACAGTTTGTTTAAGATACAATTACAGTTGATCTGGGTCATATGTTACAGTACAGAGACTCTCAATCCGGAGGGGTATAAATCTATGATCCGCTACAGCCTTATTTTGAGTCTTAGCAATGAACTAGGGCATGAAGTTGATTGTCACTTGCCCCCAATCCCCTTGAATGGGCAATATCATAGAACAGACTGTTTAGCTCACCGACTCTTTTCAGAGAAAAGTGCCCAGAGAAAAAGTTGTTAGTGTCAAGTCACGATCTGAGGACTAAGTGGTTCAATAAGGTGCACCTTTCAGGGATTGTAGTACACGTTCTTCCTTTCAGGGATTGTAGTACACATACTTTCTTTCAGGGATTGTAGTACCCATACTACATTCCACGGTGGCGGTCTGCCTTCTGAATGAGGGCATGATACCTTCCTAGAGGTGGGATAATTCTGAATACTGTAGTTTAGTTTAAAAGGTGAGGCTCAAAGCTGAACGATGTCTTCTCACCGTTGACACTGGATAGTTTTTCCTCCCTGAGGTATAACATGAACTCTGCTATTGCAAGAATAGTGGCACTGAGAGGAGGGATGCCCCTTCCATGACACCAACCCCAAATATAGACAGCGATAGAGGGTTCTTGGAGGTATCCAACCATTTTTCTAACAACTGGTTGTGAGAAGCCTCGTGCTGCTATTAGTTGCTGGATAACCTCCAAGTGTGGAGATGTAGCAAAGCTACTGCTCTATGGAAAATCTGGACATGTGGTTGTTTGATTAGCTCAGGATGTGAAGGGAGCTCCCTTGGTGCTTCTGTGAGCTGATGTAGAAGGTCCAAGTACCATTATACATGATGCCACATCGGAGATATTAGTATCATTGATAGATTTTGTGATATCCATACTTTATTTAGAAGCCTCCTTAATGGGTAGAAGGGGGGAAACGCATAGACATCTCTTACGTGTGTTGATAATTATCTTGTAACGAAGGGAGGGAAACGCAAACACATCTCCTACGTGTATCGAAAATTATCCTGTAACAACTGTGACAAGCTCTACCACAGCAGACTCACGTCTGTTAGTGGAGTCTCCCTAACAGTAACCATACACAAACTGCAAAGATACAGTAAGAGGATTAAAAGAGCAAGGCGAATTAACAGCTGAGAAGAGTACTTGAGTACTCTGCTCAGCAATTGAAATCAATGTAGCTGCTTAGTGACTTGTTGGATGGGCGTGGCTTACCCACTACTGACCAATAGCTACCAACACTTGCTATGAATTTTAACACCCATTTCCAGTTTTACTGAAATCACACTCCTATTAAAGGACAAAGGATTATATCTGTGTAGTAAAATAAGTAACTTCTTAACTGTAGGTATATACACGTACCTGTTTATCCTGACAGTGGGAAAGGGGCGATACAGATTCATGAGTTTGGGAACCAGTAGTATGTGCGTCCAGAACAGGAACTTTTGTAGCACTCTTTCGAGAGGAGCTCCCGATTCCAATTTGTTCCATCACCAAGTTTCCCTGTTGTACAATAAAGTAAAAGGACCATTAAATCAGGGTTTATCAAATGTGAAAAAGGGAAATCTTAAAAAGTGAAAATATTAACCTAAAGAGTTTTGTTTTCAAATTTTTATGTTGCTAGCCCTAAGATGAAAATTTTTTAAATAATTTGCATCTTTCCTAATAATACAAATATGAAGCTCTTTACAATTTGTGATAAATTATAGCAACTGCTGAAGCTAACTGTAAATCTTTTAGCAAGGTGAAACTACCCTCCATTAGTTAACAGAGGGTAGACCAACCACTGCGCTCACATGCGCAGGAGCCAATAAAAGCCACTTTGCAATTGCAGGCAGGAATTCCTAGGGGTAGGTGATAGCTGGCTAGTATGTGTAAAGGCTTCAGGTTTGTATGGTTAGGAAAAATACAAATTATTTCCAAATTTGTCATTTGTTCGGCACCAAATACAAACCTTTCAGCTATTTACTAAGGATACTCACGTTTAGGTGGGTGGAATTCCAAGACCAACTGTCTGGTCAATGACCCGGGGTGTGACTCTTATGCTTCGCATGATACGCGGAAGAGAACAACCTATCAACTAGCTAACTTACCGGAATGTTACCCAATGCCCACGTTGCTGGGAGATATGGGGAGTAACAATATGCATGCATATATTAGCATACACAAGGGTCGATGATACCCACCTACAGTCAGAAAATTACAAATTCGTAGATAATTTGTATTTTTCCTAACTATACAAACCTTAGCTATCTAATAGGGTTATTACTTTCGGCATAGCTGAAATGAGGAGCCTTTAGAATTTTAACGAGGGTTTACTACCCCACCGCTAGTTAGGAAGGGTAGCTCACTTTGCTTAGAGGTAGGACTTGAAGGGGGATAAGGCTGGCGGGCAAGTTTGATTAAATAGCTAAGGTTTGTATAGTTAGGAAAAATACAAATTATCTACGAATTTGTCATTTGTTCCGTAACTGACATACAAACCACACTATTTAATAGGGGTGACTCACCCATTAGGAGAGGTGGAAAGTTCCGGCCAATACTAACTTTTGGCTTTGCCCGGGGACTCGTTATTTGAGTGTGTCAGCACTCAACAATAAGGAGTCCCTGCACCTCGCTAGAACCTTGCTACGCAAGGGACGTGGCCTACGTAAGCTGTGTGTGAAGGTATAATAGTGTGACTCGTCCTAGGAAGTTGACCTGTAGTCCTTTAGATGGAAACTTTAGGAAACATGGTTTACCTGCAGTGGTTTGAGGTCAGCTGTGCAGAGACCCCAGGATGCTGCTTTCCCCAAGAGATGAAGAAAAGAATAAGGGCCAGAGAAACCTTTTCATTCATGCAGACTAAGACCGGGTAACAATGCCCTCAACCTTCTGCTACTTGTCCACTAAGGAGCCTGAGGTTTTAAACCAGCTGTTGTGCAGCCACCACAGGACCGATAGAAAACGTATCGAGCCTCCTGTGGGTCATGTCTTGCAGGTAGTGGGCTGTGGAGTTGTCTGACACTTCCACACCCCAGCTTGAAGAACCTGCGTCACTGAAAAATTTTTCTTGAAGGACAGGGACGTAGCTATGCCCCTGATATCATGTGCTCTAGGGCAACGTGACGGAAGAGGGTCTGGATTCAGGGACAGATGAATCACCCTACGAATCCATGCCGAGATGGTGTTCTTGGTTACCCTCCTCTTAGTCCTCCCAGTGCTCACAAACAATGCCTGCACCTGGGGACGGACTGCAGCCGTTCTTTTGAGATATAGCCTCAGACTCCTTACTGGGCACAGTAGGATATGGTCTGGGTCATCTGTTAAGAACGAAGACTCGAAATCTGGAAGGAGTCGAACCGAGGGTCCGGAATCCCCGCATTTTGAGTCTTACCAATAAACTCAGGGACGAATTTGAACGTTACCACCACCATCCCCTTGAATGGGCGATGTCATATAAGAGACCATGAAGTTTACGAACTCGCTCGGCCGAGGCTAAAGCTAGTAGGAACACCGTCTTCCTAGTTAGGTGGCGATCTGAAGCCTGGCATAATGGTTCATAGGGAGGTCTCTTAAGAGACCTGAGAACTCGAACCACGTTCCAAGGAGGAGGTCTCACTTCCGACTGAGGGCAGGTAAGTTCATAACTTTAACTTCGTATGAGTAGGGAAAGTTCCAGCGAGGAAGAAATATCCATTCCTTTGAGCCTGAAGGCTACCCTTAAGGCTGAGCGACAGCCTTTCACCGCCGAGACTGAAAGGCGCATTTCTTCCCGCAAATACACGAGGAACTCCGCTACTGCTGGAATAGTGGCATCAAGCAGAGAGATACCCCTTCCTCGATACTAACCACAGAAGACTTTCCACTTTGCCTGGTAGACAGATGCGGATGATTTTCGCAGATGTCCAGACATCTTAATCGCAACTTGTTGCGAAATTCCTCTCTCAGCGAGGAGATGCTGGATAGTCTCCAGGCGTGAAGTCGTAGCGAAGCTAAGGCTTTGTGCAAGATGTTGGCATGTGGCTGTCTGAGTAGCTCGTGTCATGGAGGGAGCTCTCTCGGAGGCTCCGTAGGGAGTTGTAGAAGGTCCGGGAACCATTCCGCATGATGCCACAGCAGAGCTATGAGGGTCATCGAGAGGTTGACCGATAGTCTAGTCTTGTTGAGTACCCTCCTCATCAGACAGAACGGGGGAAAGGCATACACGTCGATGTTGTCCCACCGTTGTTGGAAAGCATCATGCCAGAGAGCCTTGGGATCCGGGACTGGGGAACAGTACAGCGGCAGTTTGAAATTCAACGCTGTCGCGAACAGATCCACAGTCGGGGAACCTCACAAAGTCAGGACTTTGTTAGCTACTAGATGATCCAAAGACCACTCGGTACTTACTATCTGAGACACTCTGCTCAGATTGTCGGCAAGCACATTCCTTTTGCCTAGAATGAAGTGAGCCAAAAGTGGAATCAAGTGGACTTCGGTCCATCTCAGTATCTCTACTGCAAGATGGGATAGCTGCTTTGAAAAGGTACCTCCTTGCTTGTTTATGTAAGCCACTACTGTGGTGTTGTCTCTCATCACCACCACAGAGAGACCCGCCAGGTGCTGTTGGAACTGTTGAAGGGCAAGAAAAACGGCCTTCATTTTTAGCAGATTTATATGGAGGCACATTTCTGATTCTGACCACAGGCCTGAGGTCCTGTGGTTCAGAACGTGGGCCCCCCAACCTTTCTTTGAAGCGTCCAAAGACAGCATCAAATCCGGGGGGAGGACGAGAAGATCCACTCCCTTCCATAGGTTCTCGTCTGCCACCCACCACTGAAGGTCCGTCTGTTCCGCGAGACCCATAGGGATCAAGACGTTCGGGGAATCGTGTCCTTGACTCCACCAGGACTTGAGTCGCTATTGCAGAGATCTCATTCTGAGGCGACCATTCGGAACTAGACAGACTAAGGATGAGAGATGACCGAGGAGACGTAACCATGATTGGGCTGGGAGTTCGTCTCGTCTGAGGAAAGGACTTGCGACCTTCCTCAGCCTGGCTATCCTGTCGTCTGATGGGAAGGCTCTGCGGAGATTGGTGTCCAATATCATGCCTAGATATACCAGTCTTTGGGAAGGAAGAAAAGAAGACTTCTCGAGATTTACCATGATCCCTAGATCTTGGCAAATTCCCAGAAGTTTGTCTCGGTGTCGAAGAAGGGTTGACTCCGAGTCTGCTAAGATCAGCCAGTCGTCCAGATAACGGAGGAGACGGATGCTGATCTTGTGTGCCCACGAAGATATCAGGGTGAACACTTTGGTGAAAACCTGAGGTGCTGTGGAGAGACTGAAGCAAAGCACCTTGAACTGGTAGATCTTGTTGTCTTGGCTGAATCTTAAGTACTTCCTTGAAGACAGATGGACTGGGATCTGGAAGTACGCATCCTTCAGATCCAATGTGCATATGAAGTCTCGCGGTCTTACTGCGAATCTGACTGTGTCTGCCGTCTCCATGCTGAATGGGGTCTGCTTGACAAACCTGTTCAGAGCTGAGAGGTCGATGACTGGTCTCCAGCCTCCAGGTGCCTTCTTTACAAGAAAGAGTCAACTGTAGAAGCCTGGGGACCCGTCGACGACCTCTTGGAGAGCGTCCTTCTTCAACATGGTCTTGACTTCTGCCCAAAGGGGCTTGCTCTCTTGCCGATCCCATGGTAAGAGAGCTCAACGACACTGGATTCGCTGTCAGGGGAGGAAGAGATGTTATGAACGGGACGCGATATCCTTGGCTGATCACAGAGATCGTCCAGGAATCGGCCCCGAGTTGCTGCCACCTGTTCACGCAACTTTGGAGGCATCCCCCCACTGGTGGACATGCGGGGGACTGCCAATCCTAGCGTTTGCGGCCTCGGCCACTCCCCCTAAGATTCTTGCCTCCCCTGGAGAACTTTTTGCCTCTCCTGTCCTTGACGGGAAAGGGCTGTTTGGACACCGCTGCCTTTGCTGCTATTGCCGGTTTTGTCGTCTTTGCAGGGCGAGGTTGTTGGAGTGCTGGAGGCTTATAGGGCTTTGATGTTAAAGGCTCTCTGGAGGAGGGAGTCCTGGTTGGACTTCCTCCACCTCTCAGCTGCCTGCTCTACATCTTTCGGCTCAAACAGGCTACTCCCCAAAAGGGAGGAAAGTCTGAGCTTACTGACCTCGGTGTTGGGGACCTTCGAGTTGAATCTTTCAGACACCGTATCACGGCGTTTCAGGATAGTGTTAGCCCACAAGTTCGAGACTTGGTGGGCCAGAAACTCGATGGTACGAGTGCCTGAAAGAAGGAAGGTCTCCAAGGCCTTCCTGGTACTCTCCTTAGACAAGTCTTCGGATCGTATCAGGATGCCAAGAGATCCCAGCCATATATCCAGCCACGAAGTGGCCTGCATGGCACACTTCGCTACCTTCTCCTGGCAGAGAGTCTCCGACGCCGAGAACGACACTAGCCGGTTGGAGTCTCTCGAGAGGGACTTCCCTGGAGAGCTCTTCCACCGAGTGGTGGAGGGGAAGAGCTAAACAGGACTCCTCGATGATTTCAAAGTACCTCCTTTGATGGACACGAGGAGGTGGGAGGAGTTTGTTTCCGGCGCTGGAACGGCTGGAGGAGGCCAGCTCGGAGAGCTGGCTCTCGACCTTATCTCTGGCACTCTTGACCCCCTGGGACCAGGGCAAAGCTGTACTGGTTTTAGGGGGATTTTGAGTACCAAAGACTCGGTCCAGAACCGTGTTCTTGCCCTCTCGAGGAGGAATCTCCGGATCCAAAAATCCGTTAAGGTTCCTCATCAGAGCCAACACTTGCCAAAAGGCATGCTCCGACTCCTGCAGCTCTCCTCCTGATGGACTAGCAGCAAGGTCTCCAGTCCCCAAAGGCTCTTCTTGGGGGGACTTGTGGACGCTCTCCGAGGGCTTAACTGGTTCTGGTCTGATCCTCGATGAAGATTTCGGGACCGTCTTGGAGTCCTTCGACTCCCTCCTGGGAGGGATGCAGGATTCCAACAAAGATGGTGGGGGCTCTTCTCCGCCTCCACCCGAGGAGACTTCTCGGCGCGAGGTGGGGTTTCTCCCATTGGTGCGATAGGAGAACGCCTCACCTCACGAGAATCCCGAGGACGGAAAACCCTCGTCCACCGGGGATGGAGAGAAAGTCTGGGAAGGGGAAGGAGCCTTCCTCGACGGCTTCCGAGGAACCAGTTTCCCCTTGGAGAAGTAACCACGTCGTCCACTCCTCTCTTACTCTTCAGGGGGGCCAAGATAGCCGCTGATTTGAGGCTTAGTTCAGAGAAGGCGGGCTTGAAAGCCTGCGCAACCGCTCTGATCTAGGGCCCAAACCAGGGCAGCCGACTGACAGCAGCGCTGTCAGAGACACCCTCTGGAGGGAAGGGGATCGTAAGATCCCTAGGAGTGGAAACTCAAACTGGGTCTGCCTGAAAAGAAGAATCTGTAGAAGAGATCCTGGACCTGTCCAGAGATTTCCCTCCCTCCGTTGGGTGCGCTACCCTGCACTTACGGGGGGGGGGGGGGAACGCGATGAAGATGATCTGACGCGTACTGCCGGATCCTGTGTGGGCACGCGCTGTGGTTCGCACTGGGAGCGCGATAGGCCATTGCCTAGCTCAGGAAACGATTGCTCGCTCGCGCGCGCACCTGGGCAAGGGCGAGCGATGGCGCGCAGGCGAGCGTTGGCGCGTAGGAGAGTTCGCGCATGGTGCGTAAGTGAACGATGGCGCGCAGGAGAAGGAGCTCGTGGGCGCGCAGGCGTCAGAGCGTGTGGGTGCGTAGGTGTCAGGGCGCGTGGGCGCGTAGGTGACGGGGCGCGTGGGTGCCTTGGTGCGCGTTCCGGATACCTCGGATGGAGTGCAGCCACAGGATGATGAAGGGCCCATAAGGGCGAAGCCGTAGGGCGCGTGCGTGCAGGGGGGAGATCCCTAGCACGCGGGCGCGCAGAATGACGCGCATCAGGAACCAAAGTTCTGGCAGTGGGCGCGTGGGCGTGCGATGGAGACTGCGGGCGATGGCACGTAGGCAAGGGATGGCGAGCAGGCGAGGTCAGATGGCGAGTCGGCGATCGTGGAGGAGAGCGCTGGCGAGCAGGAGAGGAAGAAGGTTCCTCCTTGGAGCCCTGATCCGAAGATCGAGGGCGAGCAGGAGAGTGCTGGCGCGCAGGAGATCGCTGACGAGCAGGAGATTGCTGACGAGCAGGAGACTGAGGGCGTCCATGGCGTGTATCAGGCCGAGGGCGCACAGAGGTCCGTTGGCGAGCAGGAGATCGTGGGCGTGTAGTCTCTGGAACTGCAGGGCGAACAAGAGATCGTGGGCGTGCAGGAGCTCGTGGGCATGCAGGAGGGCGCTGGCGAGATGAGGTAGCAACCGGTGAGAGCTTGCGCACAGGCGAACGTTGGCGCACAGGGGAAACCTAGCGCTTAAGGGACTTACACACAATGTGTGAATGCCCCTTTTGCCCCAAAGGGGTCGGTGCCCGTTTGAAAACGGGATGTGTGGGTACCCACAGCGCGTCAGCAGCCAGGAAAGGTGAAGGCAGGTCAGCAGGTCTGGCAGGCGTAGGAGATCGCGAACGATCTGCAGAGAGGTCCAGGTCCAAGGAAGTAGCAGGAACGGTAGCTGAAGGATGAGGTTCCTCTGCAGGGAACTGCGAGGATGAAGATCCGAAGAGGCGCCTCCTAACACCCTTGTGAGGAGAAGGAAGACCTCAGCGACGAAGAGGAAGGCGAGCCTTACGTCGGATACGTCCTCTGGGAGCAGCAGGCAAACCATCGGCAGTCCTCCGAAGAGGAGTCTCTGTCAGTGAACTCCCCTGGGGGCAGAATCACCCGCAGGAGAGACCGTTGGACTTAGATCCTCCCTCGAAGGATGTTCGCAGGGGGGAGCTAAGCCTTCAGCTACTACAGGAGCAGGGGTTTGAACACTCCCATTGGAAGCGTCTGCCACAACAGCCTCGACAATAGACAGAGGGTCAACCTCTGCTACCGCCGGTGACTGTTTGACAGCTGCTCCCAACCTGATCATGTCAAACAGGGCTTCCTTGGAGGGCAAACCCTGAAGCCCTAAGGAAGCCCAAAGCTGCAAAAGATCATTATTAACAGGAAAAATAATTAAATCCTCCCCCAGGGGAGGAGAAGGAGCTGCCTCGCTATGGGAGGCAACTCCCTCTCCCAAACCCTGTGATCGGTAAACAACAGTACAGCCTACGCTACCACTCGACGACCTCTCACGAGAGGCCAACCGAGTGGGAGCTTCGGAGGAGGTTTGGGCTACGGAAGAAGAGTCCTTAGGATTTTCCTTCTTCAAAGAAACCTTTGAAGGAGAAATATCCCGTTTGGACTTTTTCTTCCGGCGCCGAGAAAACCTTTCCCACTGGGAGGTAGGCCACTCCCTACATTCCATACAAACATTATCACTTTCACACCGCTGACCCCTACAATAAGGGCATAAGGTGTGAGGATCCGTCTCGATGGAAGACATGAAGGTCCCACAAGGGCGGTCAGGTAACCCAGGGCACTTCCGCATTGTAGAGGCCAACTTCACAACACTCTGAGAAAAAGAAAAAAAAAGCAATGATTAATGGCTGTCAGAGAGGCGAGGGTGAAGGCGGACACGTCCGATCACCACCCGAGCCAAAGTAAAAGTGGAGCTACAACACAGGTGTGTGAGGGGGGAGGGTAGCTAGCTACCCTCCCTACCCCCTGCTAACTAGGGGTGGGGTAATAATCCCTCGTTAAAATTTTATGGCTCATCCTTTCAGCTACGCGAAAGTAATTACCCCCACTTTAAATAGCGTGGTTTGTATTCCAGTTACGGAACAAACTTTGTTTTATTATAAAAACTCCATTTTTATGAATAGAACTTACCTGGCAGTTATATATATAAAGCTGATTCACACACTTGGAGGAGAGTGATAGACAGTAAACATCATTGGGGAAACAACAAAAAGTTGTAGGAGAAAAAACACACCTTAATTCCTTACCTGCTAAGGTAGCTGACTTCAAAGGTTCCTGCCTCTTGAATCGCTTTCCCTACATAGTGTCAGCCAGGAGTGGACCTGTCATGCTGAAACAACTCAATCGAGTCTGTCAACGGTGTGAGACCAACAATCTGACTAGACTTCAGAACTACCTTCTACCCTTATATAAAAAACTGCAACCTCACTAAAACTAACCACCTAACCTTGCAGAATAGATATAAATTATCTATCTAGACTGAGGTAACTGTACCACAAGTCGACGTCCTCAGACAACCATTAAAAACACCAACCCAGACACAGGTATACAAAAACTAAGGTTGAGGGGAGGTAGTAACTCCTTTGCCTAATACAGAAGCCGTAGCTACGTATGGGCCCAAGGTATAGCATTTCTCATAAACCACTCTCACCTCTCTGAGGTGATGAGAGGCGAACACAGATTTGCTTCTCAAGAACGTTGCATCCATAATTTGCCTGACCAACATGTTCTTACGATAAGCCAGCGAAGTAGCAATGGCTCTCACTTCGTGAGCCTGCACTTTTAAAAGGCCGAAGTGCTCTTCCTCACACAAGAGGTGCGCTTCCCTTATAACTTCCCTCAGGAAAAAAGTCTAAGCGTTCTTTGAAAGGGGTTTTTGCGGATCTTTCACCGAGCACCATAAGGAGCTAGAAGAGCCTCTCACATTCTTAGTGTGAGACAAGTAAGCTTTAAGGGCTCTAACTGGACAGAGGAGCCTCTCCTGCTCTTGACCCACTAGATTAGTTAGGTTAGGGACCTCAAGTCCTTAGCCAGGGCTTTGAAGGGTTCTCAATCTTGGCGAGGAAATCCACCCTTAAGGCACAAACCACTCCATTCTGATTAAAGCCTACTTGTTTTTCAATCGCATGGACCTCACTGACCCTTTTAGATTTGGCTAGGGCCAT
The DNA here is from genome assembly GCF_036898095.1 of Palaemon carinicauda. Lineage (NCBI taxonomy): Eukaryota > Metazoa > Arthropoda > Malacostraca > Decapoda > Palaemonidae > Palaemon > Palaemon carinicauda. The sequence goes on from NC_090732.1 coordinate 73,238,336, forward strand.
CAGGAAGAGGGTTTTCTTCGTTACCTCTCTAAGAGAAGCTTGTGACATGGGTTCGAATCTCTTGGTGCAAAGAAACTTCAGAACCACATCCAGGTTCCAAGAAGGGGGCTTTAACTGAACCTGTTTAGTTGTCTCAAAAGACTTCACGAGGTCTTGCAAGTCCTTATTTTGAGATAAATCTAAGGCTCTATGCCTACAGACCGTAGAGAGACTGCTTCAATACCCTTTGATTGTGGACACTGCCAGCTTAGCATCCTGTCTGAGGTATAATAAAAAATCCACAATCTAGCTCACAGAGGTAGTGGATGAAGAAACCTTGTGCTGCCTACACCAAGCTCTAAAAGTCTCCCACTTAGATTGGTAGACTCACTGTGAAGAGACCCTTCTCGCTCTGGCGATAGCTTTCGCAGCTTGCGCTGAAAATCCTCTTGCTCTGACAAGCTTCTCGATAGTCTGAAGGCAGTCAGTTTGAGAGCGAGGGGGTTTTGATAATACCTCTCGAAGTGGGGTTGTTTGAGAAGCTTTGGACTTGCAGGAGGGCTTCTTGGGAAGTCCATCAACATGTCTACCACTTCCATGAACCATTCTCTCGTTGGCCAGAATGGAGCTACTAGGATCATCCGTCCCAAATCGAGGAGAGTGAATATCCTGACGACCAGATTGATGATCTTGAACGGGGGGAAGGCATATGTGTCCATCCCCGTCCAATCCATCAAAAAGGCGTACACTGCTATTTCCTCCTCGTCCGGAACTAGGGAGCAGTAGTTGGGGATCCTTTTGTTCTGGTTGGAGGCAAATAGATCTATTAAGGGTCTCCCCCACAGCTTCCAGAGACTCTGACAGACCTGTTAATTGAGGGTCCATTCTGTGGGAAGAACCTGCCCTTTTCTGCTGAGCATGTCTGCCCTCACATTCCTCTGTCCCTGTACGAATCTAGTCAGCAGATCTACCTTGTTCTCCTTCGACCAAAGAAGCCCTTGCTGTTTCGAGCAGAGACAGAGAATGAGTCCCCCCTTGCTTCCTGATGTACGCTAGAGCTGTGGTGTGGTCCGAGTTGACCTCCACAATCTTTTCTGACACTGAGTCTTTGAAGGCCTTTAGCCCTAACAGAATGGCCATCAACTCCTTGTTGATCTGCCATCCTAACTGACCCTTTTCCCAAGAGCCTGAGACCTCCTTGCTTCCTAGTGTTGCTCCCCAACCTGACTCTGATGCGTCTGAAAACAACACTAGGTCTGGGTTCTTCTTTTACAGGGAGATCCCTTCCCCTAACAAAGCTGGATCTAGCCACCGCATCAGATGATCCTTGACCTCTGCTGGAATAGGGGAGGAAAAGGAGTCTTCCTGTGTCTTCCTGTTCCACATCTTTGATAGGAAGTGCTGAAGAGGCCTTAGGTGGAGTCTCTCCAGCGAGAAAAACTGTTCGAGTGAGGAGAGAGTTCCCAGTAAACTCATCCACTCCTTCGGTGAACACTTCTGCTTGTTCAGGAATCCTCGGACCTTCTCGAGGCACTTGGTCTGTCTTTCCTGGGAGGGAGAAGCCCGAAAAAGAACTGAATTCAGAACTATCCCCAAATAGAGAATAGTCTGATTCGGCTCGGTCTGAGATTTCTCCCTGTTGATGACCAGACCCAGTTCTTGAGCCATCATGAAAGTCTTTCATAGGTCCTCCAGATATTTTTCTTTCGATCGTGAACGTATTAGCCAATCATCCAGATAAAAGGATACCCTTATCCCCTCTTGATGCAGCCATCCTGCCACATTCGCCATTATCCTGGTGAAGACTTGAGGAGCCGTGCTGAGACCGAAGCAAAGCGCCCTGAACTGGAAGCACTTGCCCTGGATCACAAATCTCAGGTACTTCCTCGAAGCCAGATAGATGGGGTCGTGAAAATAAGCGTCCTGCAAATCGAGAGACACCATCTAGTCCCCTGGACGTACTGCTGCAAGCACAGACTGAGTCGTGTCCATGGAGAACTTCATCTTCTCCACGAAGACGTTCAGAGAGCTGATATCCAGAACGGGCCTCCATCCACCCGAGTTCTTGGGTACCAGAAACAGGCGATTGTAAAAGGCTGGGGAGGAGAGATCCAGAACTGGTTCTAACGCTCCCTTGTGCAGCATCTAGTCGACCCGATCCAGAAGAGCCTTTCGCTTCCCCGGATCTGTGTACTGCGCTACTAAGGCTAGAGGTGTATCTGAAAGAGGAGGCTTCTTCAAAAGGGGGATCTTATATCCTTCCTTGATGACTGAGAGGGACCAGATGTCCGCCCCTCTTTTCTTCCAAGACTGCCAAAAACATGACAGTCTTGCCCCTATTGTTGTCTGGAGGACTTGCACTTCATTTCTTGGAGCGAGCTCTAAACGAACCTCTGTTCGTTCTTGCTCCTGACTCTTGTCTTCTTTCTCTGAAGTCAGTTCTTGAAGGAGCCCTGCCTCGAAAGGGCTGCTGGAATTTCCATTCCTCTCGCTTCAAAGACAAAGGAGCGACTGTCAGGGGCTTACGAGCTGAGCGCGATAAGAGGTCTTGGGTGGCCTTTTGCGCAAGAGAAAGCGTAATGTCTCTGACAAGGGCCACAGGAAAAAGATGTTGTGACAGGGGGGCGTAAAGGAGCTCAGACTTCTGCGCAACAGTCACAGATCTCGAAGCAAAGGAGCAAAGCAGGGCCCTCTTCTTTAAGACTCCTGCTGAAAAAAGCGAAGCCAACTCATTAGCTCCATCCCTAAGAGCCTTGTCCATACAAGACATAATATTCGTTAGGTCTTGTGTTCCTTCCATCTGCTCGGTCTTCCTGGCCAGAGTCCCTAGAGACCAGTCCAAAAAGCTAAAATCCTCAAAGGCTCTAAAAATCCCTTTGACTAGGTGATCAAGTTCCGACATCGACCACATAACTTTGGCCGAGTTGAGTGCATGCCTTCTGGCAGAGTCCACGATGCCAGAAAAGTCACCCTGGGAGGAGGCAGGCACTCCCAGACCCAGAGGCTCCCCTGTCTCATACCACATGCCAGCCTTCAAAGCAAGACGAGCTGGTGGAAAAGAGAAGGTATTCTTAACCGCTTGTCTCCGTTCTTTCATCCAATCGTTTATTTTCGCGAGAGCCTTCTTCGCAGAAATAGTGTGTTTCATCTTGATGAAGGCCGACTGTTTCTTGGCCTTCTTCCTGCTAAATTGAGATTGAGGAGAACGTGGAGCAGAAGGTTGAAGCTCCTCCCCACACAGTTCAAGGAGGGAGCGAGAGAGAACCTTGTAGTCGCCAGCAGCGTCAGCAGGTTTCTCTTCGTCTTCTGAGACATCATCGAGATCCTGTCCCACCTCTACAACATCCTTCATTCGAGAAGAAGGCTCCCTAGAATCCGACAAAGGAAAATCGTAGGATTTGTCCTGAAGGAAAGGGCTGCAAGCAGCCTGACACCGAGAACCACTTGCGTCCTGGCGCCGAGCTTAGGTGTCATCCTGGCGCCGAGCGCTAGAAGAGTCCTCGAGGCGATAGGAGGAAGCGTCCTGGCGGTGAGAGGAGGAGGCGTCCTTATGCCGAGAACTGCTATTGTCCTGGCGGCGAGAAGCAGTATTGTCCTGAAGAAGCAGGCTGGGATCATCCTGGCGCCGAGAGAGGCAGCGTCGTCCTGGCGTCATGAACGAGAGGAGGAAGAGTGCTGGTGTCGAGAGAGAGAGCTGAAATCATCCTGGCGACGAGAAGAAGCATCATCCTGGAGAAGCAGGCTGGCATCAAGAGAGAGAGGCAGAATCATCCTGGCGCCGAGAGCGAGAGGCGGAATCGTCCTGGCGCCGAGCAGATGAGGAAGCAGTGCGGTGTCGTGTCTTCGACGAAGCGCGCAAGGGTTCCTTAGGCGAGGAACTCCGTTCCCTCTTAGAAGCTGACTTCTTGATGGGTAACGAGTCGTCTTTACATCTGTCGGACTGGGTGTGAGGGCGGCTAAATGCTTGAAATAACGATAAAAGTTGCTCCTGCATAACTGACATGAACGACTTAGCGACTTCTGCTGGGTCTTACGGTTCCGAAGGAGACGGCTGTCGAATAACACTGGTGGAAGGAGAAGGATCTTCTGCTGCTCTATCCCGACTTTCGGACCTTGATTTCGTCCTCTTCACAGGCACAGAATCCAAATTGTCCTCTGAAGGACAAGGTTCATGGCTACTAGAACCGGGAGAGTGAGAACGAGACTGTTCTTCTCGGTTCCACCTCCTCTTCGTCGGTCTCGAAGCCTCATACTTCCATTTGCATCTGGGAGAGGGATACGGGGAAGAAACCATCACATCCGACACACCTTTTCCGTGGCGGTCAAGGGCAGCCTGGGAATTTCCAACAGGACTGCCCGAGGCGACGGCTGACCAAGAGTACGTACCTCTCACCCCCTTTCGGTCGTAGACGTACCTTCTCCCTTGGTCCTGCGAGCTTGGTAGAGGTCTAGAACTAGGGTAATGACAGGTTCGTTCAGTCGCCACCTCCACTGCACTTTCACAAGCACTAATTTCACTTTCACTGGGCTTCCCTTTAAAGGCCGGAAGTTGATCTTTAATGGCCTTCAACTCGGCAGCCAACTTGGCGTACCGAGGGTCATCTGCAGATACGGATCCTGTAGAAGGGGCAGGAGTTACTACCTCAGGGGAAGGATCAACTTCCAAAGAGGAATTAATTACAGGTTCAATGGATAAATCAAGACTAAGTTTGCTAGCAGACTTAGATTTAGACCTAGAAGCTCTCCTTACTCTATCAAGCTCTAGTTTGCACACATAGCGCTTCATACCCAAACAATCCTTCTCATTCAAAACCTTACATTCTTCGCACCTATTATTCAGTGCACACTCAAAACCCCTACAACCCAAACACACAGTGTGAGGGTCTACCGACATTTTCGGTAACCTCACCTTGCATTCCTCATTTGCACGCACACGAAAATGGTATTTTTATTATGAAATAAATTTTTAAATATACTTACCTGATAGTTACATATATGTAGCTTAAATCCCGCGTTTCGACGCGGGTCGACAGAAATTAAAAATTTGTGGCGATCGCCGCCATGACAGTAGGTGGTCATACATGAGCGCCATCACTCGTAGGTTATTAAAACCATTCCCAACATCTTCAGAAATTTGATGTCTCTGTTTTCAGAGGGGAGGAGGGCCCTTTTATATATGTAACTACCAGGTAAGTATATTTAAAAATTTATTTTATAATAAAAATACCATTTTTAAATACTGTATGTAACTTCCCTGGTAGTTACATATATATAGCTGATTCACACAGTTGGAGGCGAGTTGAAAACCTCATCCCCTTGGGAATTCGTATAATTATTAATAACTACAATAGTTGTACTAACAATTTGGTTCTAACCTGATAAGAAAGCTGGCTTCACAATGATACTGCCTCATTTCGCCTGCATTCCTTAAGAGACTCAGCGATCCACTCAGTGGGCTGTAAAAGTCTCTTGGGGTTGCCACAAGGTCGTCGACCTTAGCGTGGCTAGACCACCACCCTTACAAACCTGGCAAAGCCAAGGATACTGATTCTGGCGTTCTAACTTCATAAGGAAGCTGGCTTTAAAATGATACTGCCTCATTTCGCCTGCATTCCTTAAGAGACTCAGTGATCCACTCAGGGGACTGAAAAGACTCTTGGGGCTGCCACAAGGTACACGACCCTTAGAGTGGCTAGACCACCATCTTTGCAAACCTGGCATAGCCAAGGATACTGATTCTGGCATTACAACTTGATAAGGAAGCTGGCTTCACAATGATACTGCCTCATTTTGCCTGCGTTCCTTAAGAGACTCAGTGATCCACTCAGGGGGCTGAAAAGTCTCTTGGGGCTGCCACAAGGTCCACGACCCTTAGAGTGGCTAGACCACCACCCTTGCAAACCTGGCATAGCCAAGGATACTGATTTTGACCACCTACTCCATATTAAAACTAATTTGATTTGCATCCCAGATTGACGGAAGGCTGCGACAAGCCTCACAGACAGACTGTGCATGAATTAAAACTAACTTGACTTGCATCAGAAACTGACGGAAGGCTGCGACAACCCTCGCAAAAAAATCTATGAACAAGTACAAGAAAAAAATGGCAAGGGTATATATTAAGTTATAGGGAAGAGGCAGTAGACCCTTCTCCAACTAAGAAGACGGAGGTAACGTACGGACCCAGGGAATAGTAATCCTCATACTGGGTCTGGACATCTTTGAGATAGCAGTCTGTGAAGATTGATTTACTTTGTCAGAAAGTAGGCTCCAAAATTGACTTCATTGACCTATTGTGTTTGTAAGTCATAGAAATTGCTACAGCTCTAACATCATGTGGTTTTACCTTAAGGATAGGGAAAACTTCTTACACACAATCTTGGAGAGTTTCCCTTATTAAATCCTTAATGGAAAAAAGCCAGGGTATTCTTTAATAAAGGCAAAGAGGGCTTTTTAACTGAGCATCATAGGCTGTCTGTCTCGTCTTTGAAAAGAAAGCCTAGCTGAAGGGAGCAAGTTGCATTGTCTCCATTAAAGCCCATCTTCTTGCTGATGGTTTTGAACTCTCCTACTTTTTTGACTGAAGCCAATGAAATTAGGAAAAAGGTCTTCTTGGTAAGATACTTCCAAGATGACTTGTCCAACTGTACAAACCTACTTGAGGTTAAAAAGGCCAGGACTACATCTAGGTTCCACGAGGAGGTTGGATTATCCTTCCTCTTGGTTGTCTCAAAAGATCTAATGAGATCTGAGAGGTCCTTGTTACCTGACACGCCAAAGTGTCGGTTACGAAAGACAGAGGTTAATATGCTAAGGTAACCCTTGATGCAAGGCATAGCTAGCTTCTCTTTTGAACGTAGATACAACAGAAAACTCTGCTATATTGGTTTTAGAGGTATTGGTAGAGGAAAATCTATTATTCCTGCACAGCACTCTAAATATGTACCACTCAGATTAATCAACCCTAATAGTGGTCATGATCTGGGGGTATCTACTAGCCACTCCATCATCTCCGCAACCCAATGTCTCATAGACCAAAAAAGGAGCTATCATGGTAATGCGGACGATGGCCGAATCCCTGAATCTTTTCAGGACTCTATCCAGGATCTTGAATGGAGGATAAGAGTACATGTTTAGACCTTCCCAGTTCAGAAGAAAAGCGTCCAGTGCGACTGTTTCCTGGTCTGGTACTGGAGAGCAAAATACCGGAAACCTCTATGTCATTTGTGAGGCGAAGAGGTCTAACGAGTGTTGACCCCAAAATCATCCAAAGGGTGGTGCACACACCGTGATGTAGGATCCATTCTGCAGTAAGAACTTGCCTTCTGCTGAGAAGATCCCTTCTGACGTTACTCTCTCTTTCTATGAAGTGAGTAATCAGGGCTCGGTGAATGGCCACTAGATCTTTGATAATTATGTGTCATCTCCTCTGAGACTCTATCCAAGGATCCTTGTCGCAAATCGTATGTGTCAAACAGGGACAAAATCGACTTCTCTAGTTAAGACAGACCAGACACATGAAGCGCGCCGTGTGCGCGAACTAGACCGTGTGCTGATTGCTGCGAGGGATCGTCAACCGTAGCCGGGTGACCACTAGGGGAAAGTCCTTGCGACATTTCCGGAGCGCCTTGAACGCGAACTGAATCGACTATCATCCCAAGAAAAATTAAATTCTGTGAGGGTGTTAGTTGAGATTTGGCCAGGTTACCATCAGACCTAACTGTTGCGTTAAGGGCATTAACCTTTGAAGAGCCTCCAGACACTTTACTTGTGATTCTGCTCTGAGTGGTCAGTAGTCCAGGTACAAAGAAGAAACCTTACTCCCTTTATGTGTACAATGGACTGATGTCCAGAACAAGTTTTCATCCCTCCCGAGTGTTTCGGAACTAGGAAAAGTATGATGTAAAGACCCCTCCGATGAGGTGACCTCTACATTACTATGAATGAAGCTGACAGCATAAGGCTCACTTGTTCTTAAAGAGCTGCTGCCTTGTCTCCTGAGTGGACTGTTGTCAGCTCTAGGGGTATAGACGACATGGGAGGCATAAAACGTCTCACTTTTTGATTCGGTTTGTTGACTTGAGAATCAGCGAGCTTGATCTCCAGTCGCAATCCTCTGAGGTCTTTTAAAGAACTCCTGCCATAAAAAAGGGCGGAAAGTTCGATGGGGACATCCCTCCAGGCCTTAACCAAACAGGCAAACAGATGCATCTGAGCCTTGTTCCTAGGGTCTGTGGCTTCTGCGAGAGTTCCGAGAGTCCAGTCCATAAGGCTGAAGACTTTCATTGTCTAAAAGTTTACTTCAACCGATGGTCTATTTCAAAATTGGACCACAAACTATGACTTGCTCATGATTGACCTGAGTGAGGAAAAGAAAAAGGAGGCCTTCCCTAGAACCTTCTCTTGGACGTCCATTGGTTGAGGGTTGAGAAAACTCTCTTAACCCATCTAGCCAGAACCATTTTTTTTTTCTTTTTTTTTTTTTGGTAGACTGTAATGAATCCTGAGATTCGTCTTCTAATTCGGCTAATGGAACATCTATTCTCTAATTCGAACGAGAAGGAGACAAAACCTCGTCAATGTGACAGTTATTATCTTCCAAAATAATTCATCTCGTCTGGAAGAAATCTCGTGAAGGATATCGTCCAGTTGCGAAGAAGTATCACGTTTAACTTCGAGGGAAAGACAGGTTCTAGTGCTTCTAGCATAAGATCATCATGCTCTAAGGGAGCAACAACATCTGTAAACCCATGTGAGGGAAAATCTATGAACGCATGCGTCCAGCATGTTGTATGTCAACAGCGTGAAGCCAGGGAGCGTTAGTTGTGGGTTCAGAAAATCGCGAAGGAGAGATAAAAAACTTGTCTATCCTATTGCGAGGACAAGTTCCGACCATATGAGTCCATCATGGCTCTAGCTTGAGACTGTTGAATGTTTCTCTGAGAAGTATCAGTCTAATGCATGAGTCCCGAATGCCGTGAGTTTGCCGCGAGTGGCGAGGAAACGCGTCCAGTCAATCGCAAAGAAGAGAAAATTTTTGTCTACGGTGACGTGTGACAAAACCTGACTGCATGCGTCTAGTGTATATCCAGACTGCCGCATGCATCCACTTTGCCGCGAGATTACAGACTGCTGCATGCGTCCAGATTGCTGCGTCCGCCGTGGTATGTGTGTCTGCCGTGGTGTCTGTGTCTGCGTCTGCCACGAGGAAGAGACCAGACTGCTGCATATCGTCAACTGTCGATACTTCTATGTATCGATTGTTGTGAGAGATCTCCCCCGAGAGACCAGACTGGCATCTGCGTCTGCCGTGAAGGAGAGACCAGACTGGCGTCTGTGTCTGCCGTGAAGGAGAGACCAGACTGGTGTCTGCGACTGCCGTGAGGAAGAGACCAGACTGCCACATGCGTCCGTCCTAACGCTTGCCGCAAATCGAGCTAATCACTGCGACTCTGCGAGGGAGCGTTTCGCAGAGAGGTATCGTCAACTGTCGATACTTGTATGTATCGATTGTTGTGAGAGATCTCTCCCGAGAGACCAGACTGGCGTCTGCGTCTGCCGTGAAGGAGAGACCAGACTGGCGTCTGTGTCTGCCGTGAAGGAGAGACCAGACTGGCGTCTGCGTCTGCCGTGAAGGAGAGACCAGACTGGCGTCTGCGTCTGCCGTGAAGGAGAGACCAGACTGGCGTCTGCGTCTGCCGTGAAGGAGAGACCAGACTGGCGTCTGCGTCTGCCATGATGGAAAGACCAGACTGGTGTCTGCGACTGCCGTGAGGATGAGACCAGACTGCCGCATGCGTCCGTCCTCACGCTTGCCGCAACGCAAGCTGATAGCTGGGAGGGAGCGATGCTGAGTATCGGAGAACTATGCTGTCCGATACTATCGGAAGACCGTTTTCTTGGTCTATCGCTGTGTGCCCGAGAATCATAAGCGTCAACAGAGACGAAATAGACGTCTTTAATTCTGACAAATCAGATACATAATGAGCGGCGTGTGTTTTAACTGAACTATGTAGTGATCGCTGAGAGGTATCGTCAACTGTCGATACTTCTAGTGCGCGATCTGAATCGTGTTAAGTGTATCGATTGTTGTGAGCTGAGCATCTTCTTCATCTGACGGACTATGCGTCTTACGCAATTGTTTCGGTGCTGACACATAGTCTTAGTCCGAAAGGAACACCTCCGGTGAACACAGTCACTGCAGGAGGGTTTATTAGGAGACATACAGTGGAACCTCTACATATGAATTTAATCCGTTCCAGAACCAACTTCGGATGTAGAAAATGGTCGGATGTCGAAACGAATTTTCCCATAAGAATACATGGTTATTCATTTAATTCGTTCCTCAGCCTAAAATCCCATAATAAATCCTTAATAAATGGCTACACATAATTACACATAACAATAACATAACTGCATAATATGAAAGAAGCATGTAAAAAAGATATTTATAAAGAAATAATGAATAAAAAATGTGTTTTATTGCCACTTCACCTTAGAGACAGGCCAACGCAGGTGTAGGATTTGCTACCCAGGAGGAGACGGACGATCGGCGAGAAGGTAGACATGGTGTTAACATGTTCTTTAAATGATTACTCTCTCTCTCTCTCTCTCTCTCTCTCTCTCTCTCTCTCTCTCTCTCTCTCTCTCTCTCTCTCTCTCTCTCTCTCTTGTTCTTCTTCACTGTTAGTGTTAGAGCCGTCTATTAATTTTTTATTCTGAGAGAGAGAGAGAGAGAGAGAGAGAGAGAGAGAGAGAGAGAGAGAGAGAGAGAGAGAGAGAGAGAGAGAGATTAAACAAAAATGAGATTGAACGAAAATGTGTTGTGTACATATGATTTTTAACAGCGTTAACGAGTTGAAAGACAGTTAAATGTAACTAAAAAAAACAATATCAGGGAATCTGAATTCCTTTATTAACTAAAACAAATATTGATACAAACACACTCGTGTGCGTATGCGCAAACACACACACACACGCACAAGGAGACACGATCGGTGAGGAGGTAGAGATGGTGACTGCGATAACATACTGTAACTTACACTACAGAAATTTTAATCTAACTAAGCTTATTTATTTTTTTATTTTTTTTTATATTTCATATTTTTTACATTTTTTTCTTTTGATTTTTTATTTTCATCACTTTCAGTGACGAGTTACGGTATGTTTTCGCAGTCACCATCTCTACCTCCTCCCTGACCGTCTCTCTTACTGCGCAGCAAAATTCTTGCACCTGTCCTGTGTGTGTGTGTTTGTGCATACGCACACGAGTGTGTTTGTATCAAAATGTTATTTTCATTAGTAAAATAAATTTTTGAATATACTTACCCGATAATCATGTAGCTGTCAACTCTGTTGCCGACAGAAATCTACGGTAGGGATACGCCAGCAATCGCTATACAGGTGGGGGTGAACACCACAGCGCCATCTGTGGTCAGGTACTCTAGTACTTCTTATCAACACCACCTCAATTTTTTCCTCGGTCCACTGGTTCTCTATGGGGAGGAAGGGTGGGTCAATTAAATCATGATTATCGGGTAAGTATATTCAAAAATTTATTTTACTAATGAAAATAACATTTTTCAATATTAATCTTACCCGATAATCATGTAGCTGATTCACACCCAGGGTGGTGGGTGGAGACCAGCATACATGTTAACACAGAAGCTAAGTATCCCGTATTTTATTTTATTAGTTATTCAAAAATAACATAAAATAAATAAGTACCTGGTAAGGAAGACGACTTGAACCATTACTCTGCCTTTATTAAGTACGTCTTTCTTACTGAGCGTAGCGGTCCTCTTAGGATGCTGAACGACTCTTAGGTGCTGAAGTATAAAGGGCTGCAACCCATACTAAAGGACCTCATCACAACCTTTAACCTCGGCGCTTCTCAAGAAAGAATTGACCACCCGCCAAATCAACAAGGATGTGGAAGGCTTCTTAGCCAACCGTACAACCCATAAAAAGTATTCAAGAGAAAGGTTAAAAAGGTTATGGGATTATGGGAATGTAGTGGCTGAGCCCCCGCCTACTACTGCATTCGTTGCTACGAATGGTCCCAGGGTGTAGCAGTTCTCGTAAAGAGACTGGACATCTTTGAGATAGAATGATGCGAACACTGACTTGCTTCTCCAATAGGTTGCATCCATAACACTCTGCAGAGAACGGTTCTGTTTGATGGCCACTGAAGTAGCCACAGCTCTCACTTCATGTGTCCTTACCTTCAGCAAAGCAAGGTCTTCTTCCTTCAGATGAGAATGTGCTTCCCTAATCAGGAGCCTGAATAGGTAAGAAACTGAGTTCTTAGACCTTGGAAGAGAAGGCTTCTTGATAGCCCACCATAAGGCTTCTGATTGTCCTCGTAAAGGTTATGACCTTTTTAGATAGTACCTAAGAGTTCTAACTGGGCAAAGTACTCTCTCCAGTTCGTCCCCCACCAAGTTGAACAGGCTTGGGATCTCGAACGACTTAGGCCAAGGACGTGAAGGAAGCTCGTTTTGGCAAAAAACCAAGCTGCAAGGAACATGTAGCCGTTTCAGATGTGAAAACTATGTTCCTGCTGAAGGCGTGGATCTCAAGCGTGGATGTCAAGCACACGAGGAAAAGAGTTTTTAATGTGAGGTCCTTAAAAGAGGCTGATTGGAGAGGTTCAAATCTTGATGACATAAGGAACCTTAGGACCACGTCTAGATTCCAGCCTGGAGTGGACAACCGACGTTCCTTTGAGGTCTGAAAAGACCTAAGGAGGTCCTGTAGATCTTTGTTGGTGGAAAGATCCAAGCCTCTGTGGCGGAAGACCGCTGCCAACATACTTCTGTAACCCTTAATCGTAGGAGCTGAAAGGGATCTTACGTTCCTTAGATGTAACAGGAAGTCAGCAATCTGGGTTACAGTGGTACTGGATGAGGAAACTGCATTGGCTTTGTACCAACTTCGGAAGACTTCCCCTTTAGACTGATAGACTCTGAGAGTGGATGTCCTCCTTGCTCTGGCAATCACTCTGGCTGCCTCCTTCGAAAAGCCCCTAGCTCTTGAGAGTCTTTCGAAAGTCTGAAGGCAGTCAGACGAAGAGCGTGGAGGTTTGGATGTACCTTCTTTACGTGAGGTAGACGTAGAAGGTCCACTCCTAGAGGAAAAGTCCTGGGAATGTCGACCCGCCATTGCAGTACCTCTATGAACCATTCTCTCGCGGGCCAGAGCGGAGCCAACCAACGTCAGCCGTGTCCCTTTGCGAGAGGCGAACTTCTGAAGTACCCTGTTGACAATCTTGAACGGCGGGAATGCATACAGGTCGAGATGGGACCAATCCAGCAGAAAAGCATCCACGTGAACTGCTGCTGGGTCTGGAATCGGAGAACAATACAACGGGAGCCTCTAGGTTATCGAGGTAGCGAACAGATCTATGGTTGGCTGACCCCACAGGGCCCAAAGTCTGCTGCAAACATTCTTGTGAAGGGTCCACTCTGTGGGGATGACCTGACCCTTCCGGCTAAGGCGATCTGCCATGACATTCATATCGCCCTGAATGAACCTCGTTACCAGCGTGAGCTTTCGATCTTTTAACCAGATGAGGAGGTCCCTTGCGATCTAGAACAACTTCCACGAATGAGTCCCTCCCTGCTTGGAGATGTAAGCCAAGGCTGTGGTGTTGTCAGAGTCCACCTCCACCACCTTGTTAAGCTGGAGGGACTTGAAGTTTATCAAGGTCAGATGAACCGCCAACAGCTCCTTGCAATAGATGTGAAGTGTCCTTAGCTCCTGATTCCATGTTCCCGAGCATTCCTGTCCGTCCAAAGTCGCACCCCAGCCCGTGTCTGATGCGTCAGAGAAGAGACGGCGGTCGGGTTTCTGAACAGCCAAAGGTAGACTTCCTTGAGAAGAAAGCTGTTCTTTCACCACGTGAGAGTAGACCTCCTCTCTTCGGAAACAGGAACTGAGATCGTCTCTAGCGTCATGTCCTTTATCCAGTGAGCCGCTAGATGATACTGAAGGGGGGGAGGTGGGGTCTCCCTAACTCGATGAACAGTGCCAGCGATGAAAGTGTCCCTGTTAGACTCATCCACTACCTGACTGAGCATCGGTTCCTTCTCAGCATGCTCTGGATGCAATCTAGGGCTTAGTATATCTTTGGAGTCGACGGAAAAGCCCGAAAAGCTCGACTCTGAAGATCCATACCCAGGTAGACAATGGTCTGGGATGGGACGAGCTGGGACTCCTCAAAATTGACCAGGAGGCCCAGTTCCTTGGTCAGATCCATAGTCCATCTGAGAATCTCCAGACAGCGACGACTTGTGGAAGCTCTTAAAAGCTAGTCGTCTGACGGAGCCGGACACAAGATCATGGTACTGCTGCACAGTCTGTGAACTGTCAACCATGGGGAAGCGAGGAAGTACAGTGACAACCCGAAGCTGTCTAGACTGTCTGGGTCGTACAGACAACTCCTTATCGGGTTGCTGAGGTTGCCGCACTGCGTCACAACAAGACGCTTCTGCTGGTTGTTGAACGTCTTCCCAGTGACACACTGACTCCGTAAACAAAAAATCCTCTAACAAGGACTAAGCTTGGACTGCATGTCTTGCAACACAGCTCAAGGTCTATGGGAGCAGGTGTGGTAACAGATGGGGATAGCAACTGAAGTGGAACCATTACCCTCCCTGGAAGCATGCTATGCTTAAATAAAAGTCCATAGGAGGCTAAGCAGCTAAAGGCTCCTCTCCAAATGACAGAGTCCTCAAGGGAAAATCAGAAGGAGGGAGAATAGCACTTTCTCATCTACAGGAACCATATCCGAGAAAAGCTAAGTTCTCTCAGTGAGGGTTTCACTGGTGCAAAAGCAGCAGACTAGAAGGCAACGTTATGAAACTACTTGACAGTCTAGTGAGTTGGCAACAACCAAAGATGTGTGACTGAGAAGCATGCGGTAAGGTATGCAGAGCATGCTGTATGTAGAGCATGCTGTAAGGTAAGCAGATGGCGTGCGGCTTATGCTGCATGGGATGAGGCTCATGCTGCATGGGATGAGGCTCATGCTGCATGGTATGAGACTCATGCTGCATGGGATGAGGCTTAAGCTGCAAGGGATGAGGCTTATGCCGCATGCGTTGAGGAGGATGCCGCATAGTATGAGGCTCCTGCCTCATGGGTTGAGGCGGTTGTCGCATAGCATGAGGCTTTTGCCTCATGGTTTGAGGAGGATGCCGCATAGCATGAGGCTCCTCATAAGCATGAGGCTGCCTGATGGGTAGAGGAGGATTTTTTAAAGAAATCTGAACCTGACACTAATCTAGCTGTCCGAGGATTTACCTGGTGAGACATCAGTCTCTGTACCAGCGAGTTTTACCAGATTTCCCCGGGCCACCACGTGACACAATTGGTAGTAATTCATTCAAATTATCCCTAATGAGCCAATATGGATAAATATCAACACAACATCGTGTTCAAATAGAAATAAATTTCTACCTCATACTTGGGATCGAACGCTAGCCCCTTCTAATGAAAGGCCAGGTTGAAACCAACCATGCCACGAGAGCCCATTCAAGAGTTGAGGTTCTTGCCTCAAGAGTGGAATTGCTGCCGCAAGAGTTGAGGTTGCTGCCTCAAGGATGGTGGAGGTGGCTGCCGCAAGAGTTGAGGTTGCTGCCTCAAGGATGGTGGAGGTTGCCGCAACGCAAGAGGTTGCTGTATAGCGCTGGTATCTGGCAACTCCCAGTGCGGCAGCTCACGAGTGGAGGTAGGTTGAGGAACCTCAACCTCATACGTCTGGCAGGGTGGACTGCGCAGAGGTGGAGTTGAGGTTGCTGCCTCGAGGATGGTGGAGGTTGTCGCACCGCAAGAGGTAGCTGCCTCGAGGATGGTTGTAATGCAAGATACTCCTGCCTCAAGGGTAGAGGAGGTTGTAAGGCATAAGGCTCCTGCCCCCATTGTTGAGGAGGTTGCTGCGTGGTAAGAGGCTCCTGCCTCAAGGAAAGTGGAGGTTGCTGCACAGCGCTGGTATCTGGCAACTCCCAACGCGGCAGTTCACGCATGGAGGTAGCTTGAGGAACCTCAACCTCATACGTCTGGCAGATTGTACTGCGCAGAGGAGGAGGAGCGCTCGCAGGAGGTGTATTAACCTTCTCTGCCTGAAACTCCCGCATCAACACCGCAAGCTGCGACTGCATTGTCAGCAGCATAGACCACTAGAGTTAGAGAAAGACAACAACAGACGGAGCTACTGTCCGTTGAAACTGAGGGTCTAAAACAGCTGGTGCGGCAACAGACGGAGTTACTGTCTGTTGCGATACCACCGTGCCTCTCTGGGAGGTGTGCAGTTGTCGTACTGCAGCAAGTCCGAACTGACCCAGTGCTAATGGCACCACCTAGGAGTTGGACTTGCGTGGAAGGGACCGACTTGCACTTAAAAGCTGCAAGATTTGGTCCATGGTTTCTGCGAGAAACCTCTTCCGCAGACGAGGAATAAATGGGCTCTCTCGTCTTTGTGTGGGTGGGTTGATCACGTCGCTACGTGAGTTGGTTACACCCGAAACCACGGAGGGAAACGTCTGTTCGTCGATCAAGGCCTGCTGAACCCATAAGTCCTTCGACATTACTTCTCCCCTGGCCTTGGGAGCTTGTAAGAGGTCCCAGACTAGGCGAACAACTGGCACGAACAGACGAACCCTCGAACGCAACACTGTAACACTTTGCGTGTATCACTTTATCACTTTTGATTTTCTGTTTGCACTTATTTCACTGAACTCGAAACTTTAAGTGGTTTGTACCTGAAACACGCAATTCTATCCTTCATTAAAAGTTAGTAATTGCGAAAACAGTATTACAATGTAACAGAAAAACATAATGAAAGATAAATAATTCAGTGGCTGGAAAAGAGATTAAACACTAGATCAAATAAACTACGTTTAAAATCTCTCACCGCATAAAGTCTGAGAACAAGAATAAAACTCTAGAAACGTTTACCTTCTTCCCCTAAAGAGACTAGGGAGAAGAGCAAAAACGATAACAACGTTACCCGCTTGAACGAAACGTTTATCCTCCTCTCTCTCCCTCCGTCTCTATCTCTCTCTCTCTCTCTCTTGACTTAGCACCTGAGAGAAGAGCCCAATTATATATATCGTTAAAACATATTATTGTTAAAGGAAAAAAACTGAAAGGTTTCCCAAATAAAAATTTCCTTTATTAGAATAGAACCATTTAAGCTAAGAAAGAATGAACAAAACGCTAGAATCGGTTTACTCTTACTGCAACGTGACACCGTGATAGACTCTCTCTCTCTATCGTAACGATAGAGCGCAAGTTGAACGTTCTGAACGTCAACAACTGCAGAGACAAAACAAAACGTTAGTTCAACTTTGAAAACAGTACAAGACTATCAAAGAAATTCTTTCAAAAACATTAAAATGGCATAATATGTTAACAGGTAAAAACGAAATGACGGGCTCAAAGTTAATTAACTTCGGTTCCAAGAAAAGACCGCCTACTATTAGGAAAGGTCGAATATAAACAAATATAAAAATTAATTTTAATAAGTTTATAATAAAAGGAAGTTAATCAAAGAGGCCTATAAAAGGCGGAGAGATATAAAATAAATCTATAACTTTGTTAAGCAAAATTAAGAGAGTCTATACTCTCTTCGACACCAACACTTCCGTCTAAGGGAAGGGTCGGCCATTTAAAAGTGAAAGAGAGTTCATACTCTCTTCGTACCAAAATTAAATCAAAAATTAAATCAAATTAATTCCAAAAAACTTGCTAAGCTAATGATATAGCTTCCTGAATAGCGAAGGCTAAACTCTAGAGCAAATACATCACCAAATCGTGAGCAATAACTCCAGAATCAACAGCGTATCCATGTAGGTCTAGCCGGAGGCACGACAGAGGAAAAAATTGAGGTGGTGTTGATAAGAAGTACTAGAGTACCTGACCACAGATGGCGCTGTGGTGTTCACCCCCACCTGTATAGCGATCGCTGGCGTATCCCTACCGTAGATTTCTGTCGGCAACAGAGTTGACAGCTACATGATTATCGGGTAAGATTAATATTGAAAAATTTGTTTTAGTTAATAAAGGAATTCAGATTAGCTGTTATTACTTTCTTAGTTTCATTTAATTGTTTTTCAACTCGTTGACGCAGTTAAAAATCATATGTACTCTAAACACATTTTTGTTTAATCTCTCTCTCTCTCTCTCTCTCTCTCTCTCTCTCTCTCTCTCTCTCTCTCTCTCTCTCTCTCTCTCGGAAAAAAATCATGGACGTAGACGTATCTAACACTACAACAGCGAAGAACGAGAGAGAGAGAGAGAGAGAGAGAGAGAGAGAGAGAGAGAGAGAGAGAGAGAGATTTTATTTAAAGAACATGTTAATGCTATGTTTAGAGAGAAACAGAAAAAGAGAGAAGTCTTATTTAAAAGAGCTTGTTAATGCTATATTGGTTTTCTTTGCTTCACTTTTTTCTTTCTTTCTGTTCATCATGCTGGCCCTTCTCACAAATGATCGTTGCCAACAATCTCTTTGTCCTTTATCCCTATCAATAAAAGGCGCTCTATCTCTTCCAGGGTATTGCTACGATGTCTTGTAATAATGGTGATCCCCTTCGATGGTTATTTGCTTTAATGGCTGCCTTCGGCTTGATGATCCTCGAGATTATAGGCCTATTCCGGCCATATTGTTTAGCCATACAGTATCACTCACATGCACACTGCTCTCATGTTTTTCTATAATTTCTTGTTTCAATTCTAATGAAAGAATTGCCTTCTTCCTGTACTGAAACTTAGCTTCTTAGGTACCATGATTATAGGTAAAATCAAAAAGGAAATGTGAGAAAAGGAAGAAAATAAGCACTGTTAATAACAGACCAAACAGAGGACAACCACATGATACACACAAGAACAGAGAACTGAGCACTCGACGCTCAATGGCGTAATGTTTAC
Source organism: Palaemon carinicauda (assembly GCF_036898095.1). Taxonomy (NCBI): domain Eukaryota; kingdom Metazoa; phylum Arthropoda; class Malacostraca; order Decapoda; family Palaemonidae; genus Palaemon; species Palaemon carinicauda. The sequence continues at coordinate 73,257,245 of NC_090732.1, forward strand.
TTCGTGTGTCGAAATAAAATTCGGGTGTAGAGTCAATAATTTGCTCAAATTTTACTTCGGATGTTGGAAAATTCGGATGTAGATACGTTCGGATGTAGAGGTTCCACTGTACATCTCTTGCGTGGTTTAGAACGTAGTGGTTGGCTCCAACCCCGTCGCGATTTTTACGTCCGATGAAGACGCATACATTTTTAACCTCGTTTTTACTATCAAGATCGAGCGATCTGTACATTGTTAACATGATCGTTCGAGGGGACGTTCGTTCGCTATCAAGGTCTGCCATAACCTTTTGCCTTTCGTCTTTCCTTCTCCCAGGGGTTGGGGAGCATGGAAGAGGTCCCCGGCTGGGATTATGACGGACACGAATGAACGCACCCTCCACTGCACTGACACCGAATAGTAGCACTTTTAATTATTTCACATTAGATCTTAATAGACCTACCCGTTACGAGAGATTACACTCTTTCGTCAAGGGCTAGAAAGAAAATACTGTACAATAGAATATATGATTAATAATAGTACTGTATTTTCAAAATCGAAATATAAAACAATGATACCAGTAATTGTGAAAACAAAAAACGATAGACAAGAGTATTACTTATCGTTGCGACTGCATTGCGTCATTATATGTGCCATTGAACACTAGCTCTTTAAACTATTTCACATTAGATCATAATAGATCTGCCCGTTGCGAGAGAATATTCTCTTTAGTCAAGGGCCAGAATGAAAATACAATAGGATATATGAATAATATTAGTATTCTCAAAAGCGAAATATTAAATAACGATACAAGTATTGTGAAACAAAAATGACCGTTTAATATCGGACATCTCTCTTAGTCGTACTACGAGTGTAAAATGACTGTACGCTCGAGAAAACTCTAAATCGAAAATTGACTAAGCGAAATATACTAATAGGACAAATGTATACTTGAAAATAATATATTTCCTTACTTTATAAACATACTTATGCTGAGAAAGCTAATATTTTAAAAATTTCTTGCAAGAAAGAAAATAATTCATAAAATGATATTTTGATTATAAAATAAATTTTTGAATATACTTACCCGGTGAATATATAATAGCTGACGTCTCGGACGGCTCGACAGATACCAAAAAACTCGCGAGCGATCGCCGTGAAGGTTGCGGGTGTAACCACCAGCACCGACTATCGGCCAGATACCGCATATACTTGTCAAGTTCTCCAGTTCTTCTCAGTCCGCTGGGTCTCTATCGGGGAGGAAGGGAGAGCCTTTAATTTATATATTCACCGGGTAAGTATATTCAAAAATTTATTTTAAAATCAAAATATCTTTTTTAAATATTAAACTTAGCCGGTGAATATATAATAGCTGATTCACACCCATGGTGGTGGGTAGAGACCAGTATTAATGCAATAAAGGCGTATATGCTCATGAGTTTTTGACAATTATATCATAACAAAACCCACTTAAATATAGGTACCTGGTAAGGAAGCTGACTCTGACGATTACTCTGCCTTATTAGTCCGCTTTCTTCACGAAGCCCAGCCATCCTCTCAGGATGCTGAAAGACTTCCAGGAGCTGTTATATCCAGGGCGACCACCCATACAACAGGACCTCATTAATACCTTTAATCTGGGCATTCTCAAGAAACGACATTTGACCACCCGCCAAATCAAACAGGATGCGAAAGACTTCCCAGTCTTCCGTACAACCCAAGACAAGATTAAAAACATTTCAAGAAAAGATTAAAAGGATATTGGGATTAAGGGAATGTAGTGGTAGAACCCTCACCCACTACTGCACTCGCTGCAATGAATGGACCCAGGGTGTAGCAGTCCTCATAAAGAGTCTGGACGTCTTTTAAGTAAAATGGAGCGAACACCGACTTGCTCCTCCAAAAGGTCACGTCCATAATACTTGGCAGAGACCTGTTTTGCTTAAAAGCCACCGAAGTTGCTATCGCTCTCACTTCGTGCATCTTGACCTTAAGTAAACAACGATCTTTCTCACTTAAATGAGAATGTGCCTCCCGGATTAAAAATCTAATAAAGTACGATAAAGCATTTTTAGACATGGGCAATGAGGGCTTCTTAACGGAGCACCATAAGGCCTCAGACCCACCTTGTAAAGGTTTAGTACGAGCTAAATAAAACTTAAGAGCTCTAACTGGGCACAGTACTCTTTCAACCTCGTTGCCTACGATTTCTGACAGGCAAGGTTTATCAAAAGATTTAGGCCAAGGACGAGAAGGCAGTTCATTCTTGGCCAAAAAACCAAGTTGAAGCGAACATGTGGCTTTATCTGTAGAGAAGCCGATGCTTCTACTAAAGGCATGGATCTCACTGACCCTTTTAGCCGAAGCCAAGCACACCAAAAAAAGCGTCTTTAGGGTGAGACCCTTCAGGGAGGCTGAATGCAATGGCTCAAACCTGTCGGACATCAGGAACCTTAGGACCACGTCTAAGTTCCAAGCAGGAGTTGACATACGACGCTCCTTAGAGGTCTCGAAGGACTTAAGGAGATCTTGGAGATCTTTATTATTTGACAGATCCAAGCCTCTATGTCTGAACACAGAAGCCAACATGCTCCTGTAGCCCTTAATAGTGGGAGCAGAGAGGGAGCGAACATTTCTCAGATGCAGGAGAAAGTCTGCAATTTGGGCTACAGAGGTACTGGAAGAGGAAATAGAGGATGACTTGCACCAATCTCTAAAGACCTCCCACTTCGACTGGTAGACCTTGATAGTAGATGATCTCCTAGCCCTCGCGATCGCTCTGGCTGCCTCCTTCGAAAATCCTCGAGCTCTTGAGAGTCTTTCGATAGTCTAGGCAGTCAGACGAAGCGCGGGGAGGCTTTGATGAAGACTCTTTACGTGGGGCTGCCGTAAGAGATCCATCCTTAAAGATAGACTCCTTGGAACGTATACCAGCCATTGAAGTACCTCTGTGAACCACTCTCTCGCGGGCCAGAGGGGAGCAACCAACGTCAACCTTGTCCCTTCGTGAGAGGCGAACTTCTGCAGAACCCTGTTGATGATCTTGAACGGCGGGAATGCGTACGCGTCCAGGTGAGACCAGTCCAGCAGAAAGGCATCTATGTGGGCCGCCTCTGGATCTGGGACTGGAGAGCAATAGGTCGGGAGCCTTTTGGTCAAAGAGGTCGCAAAGAGGTCTATGGTGGGCTGACCCCAAGTCATCCAAAGACTCTTGCACACGTCCTTGTGGAGGGTCCATTCTGTGGGGATCACCTGACCTCTCCGACTGAGACAGTCCGCCAAGACGTTCAACTTCCCCTGGACGAACCTTGTCAACAGTGAGATGCCTCGATCCTTTGACCAGATGAGGAGGTCCCTTGCGATGACGAACAGTGTGTGGGAGTGAGTGCCTCCTTGCTTGGAGATGTACGCCAAGGCTGTGGTGTTGTCCGCATTCACTTCTACCACTTTGTTTCGGAGAAGACTCTCGAAACTCGTCAAGGCCAAGTGAACAGCCAACAGCTCCTTGCAATTGATGTGAAGGCTCCTCTGATCCGACGTCCAAAGACCCGAACATTCCAGACCGTCCAGAGTCGCTCCCCAACCCAAATCCGACGCGTCTGAGAATAACACGTGGTTTGGGTTCTTGACCGCCAGGACAGACCCTCTCGAAGACTTATGTTGCTGTTCCACCAGTTCAGGCACGTCTTTACTGGCTCGGAGATCGGGATTGAAACAGTTTCCAAAGTCTTGCTCTTGTCCCAATGGGAGTCTAGATGGAACTGGAGAGGGCGAAGGTGAAGTCTCCCTAGCGAGATAAATTGTTCCAGGGATGACAGAGTCCCTAGGAGGCTCATCCAACTTCTCACTGAGCAACGGTCTTTTCTCAGCATGAGGCGGACTTTGAGCAAGGCTTGATCTATCCTGGTGGCAGACGGAAAAGCCCGAAAAGCTAGACTGCGAATCTCCATCCCCAAATAGAGATTCGTTTGGGAGGGATTCAGTTGAGACTTCTCTAAGTTCACTAACAGTCCCAACTCCTTTGCAAGATCCAACGTCCATTGAAGGTCCTGCAGACAGCGATGACGGGACGACGCTCTGAGTAGCCAGTCGTCCAGGTACAGGGAGGCTCGAATTCCCGATAAATGAAGAAATTTTGCCACATTTCTCATGAGCCTCGTAAAAACAAGAGGAGCAGGGCTGAGGCCGAAGCACAGTGCTCGGAACTGGTACACCACATTCCTATATACAAACCTCAGATACGGTTGAGAATCCGGGTGTAGAGGAATGTGGAAGTACGCATCCTGCAGGTCGAGAGAGACCATCCAGTCTCCCTCTCTGACCGCTGCTAGGACGGACTTCGTGGTCTCCATCGTAAATTTTGTTTTGACAACAAAAACGTTGAGCGCACTGACATCCAGCACTGGCCTCCAACCTCCTGTATGCTTTGGGACTAGGAAGAGACGGTTGTAAAATCCCGGTGATTGAAGGTCCGAGACTTTCACCACCGCTCCCTTCTCTAGCAACTGAGACACCTGCTGTTGTAGTGCCTGTCTCCTTGACTCCTCTCGATACCTGGGAGAGAGGTCTAAAGGAACTGTTACTAGAGAGGTCTCCGTACAAAAGGTATTTTGTACCCCTCCTTGAGCAACAACACAGACTCTCGGTCTGCACCCCTCTTCTCCCAGGCCTGCCAGAAGTTGTTCAGTCTGGCCCCTACCGCTGTCTGAGGACGTGGGCAGTCACACTCTGCCACGGGAGGACTTGGATCCTCTCCTCTTGCCTCTTTTACTGTCGGCACGAGCGCCTCCCCTACTGGGGGCTCTGCCACGAAAGGGCGGGATAAACCTCGTAGCTGGGGTATCGAGCTTGGGTCTTACGACATAAGACGATGAAGGAGCAGCCTTGCGCGCCGACGTAGCCATCAGGTCGTGGGTATCCTTTTGCACCAGAGAAGCCGCAATATCCTTGATCAACTGCTGAGGAAACAAGGCAGATGACAACGGGGCAAAGAGAAGCTCCGACCTTTGGCAGGGAGTTACTCCTGCCGAAAGGAACGAGCAAAGAGTCTCCCTCTTCTTAAGGACTCCTGCCGTAAAGGTAGCGGCGAGCTCATTAGAGCCATCACGGATGGCTTTGTCCATGCAGGACATAATAAGCACGGAAACATCACGGTCGGCCGAAGAGATCTTCCTGCTCAAGGCTCCCAGCGACCAATCTAAGAAGTTAAAAACCTCGAAGGCCCTGTAAACTCCTTTGAGGAGATGATCAAGGTCCGAAGAGGACCAGTAAACTTTAGAGCGTCTCATGGCCAGGCGACGGGGAGAGTCTACGAGGCTTGAGAAGTCTCCCTGGGCAGAGGCAGGAACTCCCAAGCCGAGAACTTCTCCCGTGTCATACCAGACGCTCGCTCTAGAAGCCAGTTTAAAAGGGGGGAAAGCAAAGGCTGTCTTCCCCAAACTCCTCCTGGTGATCAACCAATCGCCTAGCAAACGCAAAGCTCTCTTAGAAGAGCGAGAGAGCACTAGCTTAGTAAACGACGGCGTCGAAGTAGCTAGGCCTAGCGTAAACTCTGACGGAGGCGAACGAGGAGCAGCAGTTACAAAATGGTCAGGAAACAGATCCTTAAAAATCAGCATGATCTTTTTAAAGTCCATAGAGGGCTGAGCAGCTTTAGGCTCCTCTCCGTCTGACAAAGTCCCCAAAGGAATATCAGTTGGAAGGGGATCAGCAACTTCCTCATCCGACGGAACCTCGTCCGACAACTGCCGAGTCTCATGAAAAGGAGAGACCTGCCGAGGCGGTAACGCTTGACAGGCAATGTCCACAAACAAAGGAGCAGCAGTAGCAGAAGAGGAAGCGACGTCACGCCGCTGCCGAAAGGACTGAAATCCTTGAGACTGACCAACAACAAAAGCTGAAGTTGATTGACGTTCGACGTCACGTCGGAACTGCATTGACTGCATAGACTGAGCAGGCAAAACAACCTCCGACTGCGGTGACTGACGCTCAACGTCACGTCGAGGCAACGGAGCCGGTCGGCGAACGTCAGTACGGGGCTGCGGCGGCAGCAGCTGAACGTCAGTACGAGACTGCAGCAAGGGAGGATCCACGTCACGTGACTGACGTGAAAGACTACTGACATCACGTTTCAAAGTACTAGAAACGTCAGCACTAACGTCAAACGGACGAGTAAATACTCGTTTGGGCGGCTGACGGCCAGAGTCTCGTTCAGCGTAATGGCGACTCGAAAGCAAAGGATAATCGCGAACCTGCTCAACGTCATACTCTTCCATAAGGGAGGCAAGCTTAGACTGCATGTCCCGCAGGACAACCCACTTCGGATCAACGGGAGTCGGAACGGGCCGTGACGTCGGTAACGTCTGTGTTGGCAAAACATTGCCTCTACCGCGACCCTCGGACCCCGTGTTACGCTTGCGCTTAATAGGCGAACAGTCTTCCGACGACTGCAAAAGGTCAGAGCTGTCCCAAAGGCTACAGCCAGGACGCTGGACCTGTCCTGAAGGGACTGACTTTCGCTTCAAGGGTCTAGAAACCTTGCGCCAAGGTTTCTTGTGCGATAAGTCTTCGGTGGACGAGGAGAACACAGTCTCACCCGTCTTATTGTAAGGGCGATCTTGACGAGAAACGTCCGATACCAAAGAGGGAACGTCTGTACGTTGGTTAAAGCCTCTCGTCCCCTTAAGTCCTACGACATTACTTCTCCCTGGTGCAGGGGAGCCTGAAAGAGGTCTCGGACTAGGGGAGCGACAAGCACGAACAGACGAACCCTCGGTCGCAACACTAAATACACTTTGCGCACTTATCACTTTATCACTACGATTTTCTGTTTTACCACTCTGACACTTCAACAACTTAACATCTGACATGAGTTGGTTACAGTCCGATGCTAAGGACTCAACTTTTTCGCCTAAAGCTTGAATCGCAAGAAACATATCCCGCATGGACGGTTCATGAGTGCTAGTAGGGGGTTCAGGAACAACTACTACAGGGGAAGGATTAGGTTCAGGGGCATGGGAGGAGGAAAATTCCAACGACCTAGAGGAGCTTCTCCTCACCCTATCTCTCTCCAGCTTACGAGTATATTTGACATATTCAAGCCAGTTGAATTCCGACAAGACCACGCACTCATCACACCGATCTCCTAATTGGCAGGATTTACCCCGGCAATTAGAACAAACGGTATGTGGGTCGATAGAGGCCTTGGGAAGACGTTTGTTGCAATCCCTCGCACACTTGCGATATTTAGGTTCAGCGATAGGAGAAGGGTCAGCCATATTGAACAATCAGAGAAAATCCAAGTCAAAACCAAAGTCATCAACAATAAACACTAGCCAAAAAAAGGGTTTCAAGAGTTTTAATTGAAGAAAAAACACCTGTCACAGCGAAAGCCCATAAACAACCAAAATAAAGTACTTCACCAAAAAGGTCGAAAACTCAAGGTCATCAGCGAGCGGAACCAACTTGTCGACAAGACCGACAGAGAAGAACTGCAGAACTTGACAAGTATATGCGGTATCTGGCCGATAGTCGGCGCTGGTGGTCACACCCGCAACCTTCACGGCGATCGCTCGCGAGTTTTTTGGTATCTGTCGAGCCGTCCGAGACGTCAGCTATTATATATTCACCGGCTAAGTTTAATATTTAAAAATGCAAGTTATACTAAACAGATTACGTCACATGACTGTAACTTCATCACCAAGAATGACTGAATTCCTACAAGGTAATCACATTCCGCTCCCTGTTAATTACAGTGCGGGAAGAAAGAGCAGCTCGAAAGCTGGTCTAGCCCAACAACCAAAGTTTAACAACAGAAGAGCCATTAATGGGTCTGGACATCTTTGTATGAAATCAAGTTCACTTAAACTGTCCAAGTTGGACCCGCAAAAAAATTATCCTATATAAAATCTTCGATAGTTGAAAGGCAGCGAAAGCTATTAACAATAATCAGACAAAAGGTACTTCACCAAATTGTACAATAAAGTAATATATCCACGAAAAGAATTCCCGAGGTGTTGACACGATCAACGACAGAGAATTTTTGAAGATGTTGGGAATGGTTCTAATAACCTACGAGTGATGGCGCTCATGTATGACCACCTACTGTCATGGCGGCGATCGCCACGAATTTTGAATTTCTGTCGTGCTGCGTCAAAACGCGGGATTCAAGCTATATATATGTAACTACCAGGGAAGTTACATATTTAAAAAAGGTAAGTTAAAAGACAAAACAATAATGGCCGTCAAGTGAGGATAGGAGCGGAGACCTTCGATCACTATCCGAGCCAAAAGTAAAGTGGAGTATTCTCCGGTGTGTGTGAGGGGGAGGGGTAGCTAGCTACCCCTCCCTAACCCCCCGCTAACTAACGGTGGGGTAGGAAACCCTCGTTGAAACTTTATGGCTCGTCATCGGCTGCGCCGAAGTAATCACCCCGTGTAAATAGCGTGGTTTGTATTGCAGTTACGGAACAAATCCCGCTTAAGACTACTTCTTCCGCCATCGCCCAAACCTCTCCCACTGGGAGGCAGACCACTCCCGACACTCACTACACTGGTTGTCAGTATCACAACGCTGACCTCTGCAGACAGGACAAAGGGTATGGTGATCAGTCTTCAACACCGACATATAGGTTCCGCAGGGCCGGCCATCAAGTCTAGGGCTAGTGCACATGTTAGCAGAAGTCAACACATACACATACTACCACAAAGAAAAAGCAAAAAAAGAATTAATGGCAGTCCAAATAACGGCAAAGGATGAGGAATGGCAACCACCGTACACCATGCGAACCAAAAGCAAAGTGAGCTAAATCACCAGTGTGAGTGGGAGCGGTAGCAAGCTACGCCCCCTACCCCCGCTAACTAGCGGTATGGGTAGGTAACCCTCACTACATTTTAATGGCTCGTCATTTCAGCTTCGTAGAAAGTAATAACCCTAAATAAATAGCGTAGGTTTGTGTTCCAGTTACGGAACAAATACAAGCAGGTATTGCATCAACGTATAAATAATGTTATTACAGGGGTCAACACTAGTAGCATACTTGAACAACTAGGGTAAGAAATGATATGTCCACGTGGGTATTGCATAAACATACGGTGTTAGAAGAATGGATAGGTTAAAATAAAATATGTCCATGTGGGTAGTGCATAAAAGAATATGTATGTACTGTATCAGAGGGGTTAGGTCAAGAAGAATACTTGAATGACGTGGGTAAAAATGTGGAGGGTTTATAAGCAAACAAGTAATTCTTGCATAAAACGTAATATATATATGTGGGTATTACATAAAAAGAAGGGTAGTTACATTAGGTCAAGTAAATACTTTAATGCCAAGGGTAAAAATACTTGAATGACGTGGGGAAAAATGAGGAGGGGTTATAAGGGAACAAGTAATCCTATTGGTAACAATAGAGGGGGGCGGGGTTTATGCGCCAGTGGACAGGGATTATGCGCAGGTGGGCGGGGTTTATGCACAGAAAATCTAAAGCTGGTATGTACATACGAACGAACGGGAGTGAATGCAACTGACACGCAGAATATCAACAAATGAAAAATATACCATTTGTATAGGATATAGATTTGTTGAAAATATGGGAGACCAAGACCCTCCCCAGTGACTTCCGCGATGCAAACATCGTTACCATCTTTAAGAAGGGAGACAGGGAGAACTGTAACAACTACCGGGGAATATCAGTACTAAGCATCGCGAGTAAGATTTTCGCTTGGATTCTCCTTGACCGCCTCCTTATTCTTGCAGAAGATGTCCTGCCTGAGACCCAGTGCGGCTTTCGACCTTTCCGCGGGACCATAGACATGATCTTCTGTGCGCGACAACTACAAGAGAAGAGCCTCGAACAACAACAGCCCATAATGTTCATCTTCTGGGATTTGAAAAAGGCCTTCGACAAAGTACCTCGACCTGCCATGTGGGCTGTCCTCAAAAGATATGGCTGCCCACCTGATTTTGTCAAGCTGGTGCGTGCCCTCCATGACGGAATGGTTGGGAGAGTCTGCCACCAGAACTCTCTTTCAGACCCATTCCCCATCAACGGCAGCCTGAAGCAGGGCTGTGTTCTGGCCCCAATGTGTTTCTCGCTATACACCGCAGCAATGCTCAACGAGATTCCCCCAGACACACCCTCAGTCGACCTACGTTTCCGCATGGATGGAGGCGCTTTCAACCTCGCCAGACTCCGCGCCAGAACCAAGACCATCTTGTGTGCAGTGCGAGAACTGCAGTATGCTGACGACAATGCCACCCCAGGTCAGACGGCAGAGGACCTGCAGTCGTTAGCTGATGCATACAACTCTGCCTACGAACGTTTTGGGATGCAAGTCAACACAGATAAAACCAAGACCCTCGTCCAACATCCACCAGGACTGATGCTCCCAAACTTCAATACCACAATGAATGACCAACCGTTAGAACAGGTGGACCAGTTCTCCTACCTAGGGAGCATCCTAACATCAGCTCCCACAAGCAAAAAGGACGTGGAGAACAGGATCAGGGCAGCCCACTCCGCCTTTGGCCGACTCAACTGCCGCGTATTTAACAACCACGCACTGACAATGACCACCAAAATAATGGTGTTCAGGGCAGTAGTCCTCTCCACGCTCCTGTATGCATGTGAAACATGGACGCTATATAGAAACGATATTAAAAACCTAAAATGTTTCCAACAAATGAAACTGAGGCAGATCTTGAAAATCCCCTGGGAGAGCCACACCACCAACATTGAAGTCTTAGAACGTGCCTCGCTGACCAGCGTGGAGGCCACCATCATCCACCACCGCCTCCGCTGGATAGGACACGTGCATAGGATGGATCCATCTAGGCTCCCAAAGAAAATATTCTACGGAGAACTGACCCAGGGCACCAGACCACGAGGAGCCCCGAAAATGCGCTATAAAGATCAACTAAAGCGCACCCTGGATCTAACTGACATCGATCCTTCCTCATGGGAAGAAACAGCCAGGGACAGGAAAACCTGGAGAAGTACAGTGCACCATGGCACCGTGGACTTCGAGGAGAGGAGGAGACAAAATGAGGAGGCTAGGAGGAGAAGAAGGAGAGAGCGATTAGAACAGCCCCGCCCACCACCTACCCTCCCTTGTGAACACTGTCCCGCGACTCTTCCACCACAGACTAGGACTTAACAGCCACATCAGACATAAGCACCCACCCCACAGATAGGAGGCTGATGGCTAACGACAGAACCCAATACTCGGACACGAGTGGACGCCGACGACGACGAGATTTGTGCAGTTTTCCAAGGGTTTATTATACTTCCAAGAACATAATATATAGACAAGAAAAGGTTTGTTATACCATTATATACCATTTCCCTAGTAGGTTCCCCCCCCAAAAAAAAATCATTTTCCAACTGGGGGTCCCCCGTTATCATTAGATAGATAGATAGATAGATAGATATATATATATATATATATATATATATATATATATATATATATATATATATATATATATATATATATATATATATATATATATATATATATATATATATATATATCAAAAATTTTAAACAATTTTTATTTTTCCTAACATACTCACCGAGAACTACTTTCTATAGGAGAGTCACTTGACCTCTCAATCTCGACCAAGATTTTCCCGCGTTATCCCCCTATCTCGCTCCATATAGTTTCTACCCCCGCCGCCAGGATACACCCTGCGGGCAGGATTAGGGCAGGTCACTGCCTTCCCGGGTCAGCATCCTCATTAAGTTCGACGTTTAGCCCAACTCGGCAATGGAAGAATGGCACTCGGGGACGGACGGGAGGGCCATTACCCGAAAGTAGTTCTCGGTGAGTATGTTATGAAAAATAAAAATTGTTTAAAATTTTTGATTTGTTCCGACACAATATACTCAGCGAGAACTACTTTCTATAGGAGACTTACACTTTAGGAGGCGGGAGAGCCATTCTGCCACTTGGTCTGGCACATAGTGCCTGGAGGGCTACGGAATGCGGGGGTACAGAGAGCGGATAGAGGGTAACTGCGGAAACCTTACGCTTATATTTTAAGACTCACCTCTTAACATCTTCTCTACTGAATCTTCTCCTGAAGAAGTAGGGACGAGTCTATTCACCGTTGGGGACGTCTTCTAGCCTGCCGCTACACAGCTTGGAGGGCGGCGATGACTGTCCCAATGGAGAATCCATCCAAAGACTTTCTTGAATAGTCTTTGAGATAGTGGGCAGTGAAGGTCGACTGGTGCGACCAAGTGCCGGCCTGTAGGATCTGCCCCACTGCCATGTTTCTCTCAAAGGCCAAGGAAGTGCTCAGACCTCTGATGTCATGGGGGCGGGGAGTGCCCGGTACTGCCACCTTGTCCCCTTCATAAGTCCTAGTGATGACTTGTCTCAGCCAGAAGGAAATAGTGTTCTTGGAGACTTGCTTCTTATTAGCACCTGAAGAGACGAAGAGGTTCTTGGCACCTGGGTGGAGATGAGCCGTCCTTTCCAGGTACTTCCTGAGCGTCCTGACTGGGCATAACTTCAGGTCTTCCGTATTGCCTGTCTTGGGGATGGCCGGAATTGAGAAACCTTCAAACCTCGGGTCCCAGACTGCTGGGTTCTGAGTCTTTGCTACAAAGGAGGGTACGAACTTGAAGGATACCTCCCTCCACCCTTTGGAGTGTGCCACGTCGTAGGACAGACCATGGATCTCACCTACTCTCTTAGCTGAAGCCAAGGCTAGCAAGAAGACTGTCTTGAGGGTGAGATCTTTGTCCCCGATATCTTTGAGGGGTTCAAAGGGAGGACGACACAGCATTTTCAGAACCTTGGCCAGGTCCCATCTGGGCGCTCTCCTGGCTTGAGGAGGACAGGACTGCTCGAAACTTCTAATCAGCATCGCTATGTGTCTCGAGGTCCCCAGGTCGATGCCTTTCAGGAGAAAGACTTGGCCTAAGGCTGCTCGTACTCCTTTAATAGCTGGGATTGACATCCCTATTTTATCCCTAAGGTACACGAGAAAGTCAGCTATGTCAGGGACCGAGGCTTTAAGAGGTCTTATGTGTTTTGCCGCGCACCACTTCGTAAAGGCGGCCCACTTTGCCTGGTAGACCACGGTAGAGGATTTTCTTAGGTATAGGGACATCCTCTTAGCTGTGGCGGAGGAGTACCCCTCCTTCTTCAGGAGCCGCTCGATAGTCTCCAGGCGTGAAGGCGAAGAGAGAGAGGGTTGTCGTGGAACTTGAGGAAGTGAGGTTGACTCAGCAGATCTGACCTGGGGGGCAGAGGCCAAGGCGGATGGCTTGCCAGGTCTTTTAGATCCGCGAACCACTCTCTCTCCGGCCACCAGGGCGCTACCAAAGTCATCCTTAGGTTTTGGGAGGTTCTTACTCTGTTGAGCACCTGCCTTAACAGCGTGAAGGGGGGAAAGGCATATACGTCCAGGTTGTCCCACTTGTGCTGGAAGGCGTCTTCTAGGGCTGCTCCTTCGTCTGGTACCGGGGAGCAATAGACCGGTAGCTTGGCGTTGAGCTTTGTTGCGAAGAGGTCCATCACCGGGGAGCCCCAGCGTTGAAGGATGAGTCTGGCCACTTCTGGTTGTAGGGACCACTCCGTCCCTACTATCTGACCCATTCTGCTGAGGCCGTCGGCTAGCACGTTTCTTTTCCCGGGGATGAACCTTGCTAGGAGTATCACCTGGTGCTCGTCCGCCCAATGCAGGATGTTTATGGTGAGGTCGCACAGTTCCTTCGACTTCATGCCACCTTGCTTCTTTATGTAGGCTACCACCGTGGCGTTGTCGCACATTAGGGCCACGGTGTTTCCCTTCAACCGACTTGCAAAGTGCAGACATGCCTTCTGTACTGCTTTTAGCTCCAGGACGTTGATGTGGAGCTGCCTTTCGGTCTCCGACCAGGTACCGCTTGCTGTTTCCTCCCGCAGGTGGGCTCCCCACCCTAGGCTGGAGGCGTCTGTGAACAGGAGAAACTCGGGGGGACAGGACCCGAGGGGCATCCCCTTGAGGGAGTTCGACTGGCATCGCCACCATTCTAAGGCTGCTCTCGTGTCCGGAAGGACCGGAATCAACGCTTTCTGAGAGCCTGTCTGGGACCATAGAGCCTTGAGGTTCCATTGTACGGGTCTGAGCCGTATCTTCCCTTGGGGAACCAGTTTCTCTAATGAGACAAGGTGACCTATCAGCCTCTGCCAGTCTTTCGCCCTCCTGGGAAGCTCCGACAGGAACGGCTGAATGATATTGATGAGGTTCTGTATCCTGTCTTCCGAGGGGAAGGCCTTCCCCTGCACGGTGTCCAACGTCATACCCAAGTACCCCATTCTGTTGGATGGAGTTAGGTTCGATTTTTCCAGGTTGATAATGATTCCCAGACTCCTGCAGAATTGGAGGAGGTCCTTCCCTTGCTCTTCCAAGAGGGCCTTTGAGCTGGAAAGGAGCAACCAGTCGTCCAGGTATCTGATGAGAGTTATGGGGTCCTTTGACTGGCCAGACAGTACTACGTTGGATCCTTCTCTTTGGTTACGGTTCTTTCTCTTTGCCTACACATACGCCGAATAGTCTGGCCTATTCTTAACAGATTCTCCTCTGTCCTCACACACCTGACAACACTGAGGTTACTAAACAATTCTTCTTTGCTCAAGGGGTTAACTACTGCACTGTATTTGTTCTGTGGCTACTTTCCTCTTAGTAAGGGTAGAAGAGACTCTTTAGCTATGGTAAGCAGCTCTTCTAGGAGAAGGACACTCCAAAATCAAACCATTGTTCTCTAGTCTTGGGTAGTGCCATAGCCTCTGTACCATGGTCTTCCACTGTCTTGGGTTAGAGTTCTCTTGCTTGAGGGTACAATCAGGCACACTATTCTATTTAATTTCTCTTCCTCTTGTTTTGTTAAAGTTTTCATAGTTTATATAGGAAATATGTTAATTTCATTAGTAAAATAAATTTTTGAATATACTTACCCGATAATCATGTAGCTGTCAACTCTGTTGCCGACAGAAATCTACGGTCGGGATACGCCAGCGATCGCTATACAGGTGGGGGTGAACACCACAGCGCCATCTGTGGTCAGGTACTCCAGTACTTCTTGTCAACACCACCTCAATTTTTTCCTCGGTCCACTGGTTCTCTATGGGGAGGAAGGGTGGGTCAATTAAATCATGATTATCGTATAAGTATATTCAAAAATTTATTTTACTAATGAAAATAACATTTTTCAATATTAATCTTACCCGATAATCATGTAGCTGATTCACACCCAGGGTGGTGGGTGGAGACCAGCATGCATGTTAACAAAGAAGCTAAGTATCCCGTATTTTATTTTATTAGTTATTCAAAAATAACATAAAATAAATAAGTACCTGGTAAGGAAGACGACTTGAACCATTACTCTGCCTTTATTAAGTACGTCTTTCTTACTGAGCGTAGCGGTCCTCTTAGGATGCTGAACGACTCTTAGGTGCTGAAGTATAAAGGGCTGCAACCCATACTAAAGGACCTCATCACAACCTTTAACCTCGGCGCTTCTCAAGAAAGAATTGACCACCCGCCAAATCAACAAGGATGTGGAAGGCTTCTTAGCCGACCGTACAACCCATAAAAAGTATTCAAAAGAAAGGTTAAAAAGGTTATGGGATTATGGGAATGTAGTGGCTGAGCCCCCGCCTACTACTGCATTCGTTGCTACGAATGGTCCCAGGGTGTAGCAGTTCTCGTAAAGAGACTGGACATCTTTGAGATAGAATGATGCGAACACTGACTTGCTTCTCCAATAGGTTGCATCCATAACACTCTGCAGAGAACGGTTCTGTTTGAGGGCCACTGAAGTAGCCACAGCTCTCACTTCATGTGTCCTTACCTTCAGCAAAGCAAGGTCTTCTTCCTTCAGATGAGAATGTGCTTCCCTAATCAGGAGCCTGAATAGGTAAGAAACTGAGTTCTTAGACCTTGGAAGAGAAGGCTTCTTGATAGCACACCATAAGGCTTCTGATTGTCCTCGTAAAGGTTATGACCTTTTTAGATAGTACCTAAGAGCTCTAACTCTCTCCAGTTCGTCCCCCACCAAGTTGGACAGGCTTGGGATCTCGAACGACTTAGGCCAAGGACGTGAAGGAAGCTCGTTTTAGCAAAAAACCGAGCTGCAAGGAACATGTAGCCGTTTCAGATGTGAAAAACTATGTTCCTGCTGAAGGCGTGGATCTCACTTACTCTTTTAGCTGTTGTCAAGCACACGAGGAAAAGAGTTTTTAATGTGAGGTCCTTAAAAGAGGCTGATTGGAGAGGTTCAAATCTTGATGACATAAGGAACCTTAGGACCACGTCTAGATTCCAGCCTGGAGTGGACAACCGACGTTCCTTTGAGGTCTTAAAAGACCTAAGGAGGTCCTGTAGATCTTTGTTGGTGGAAAGATCCAAGCCTCTGTGGCGGAAAACCGCTGCCAACATACTTCTGTAACCCTTAATCGAAGGAGCTGAAAGGGATCTTACGTTCCTTAGATGTAACAGGAAGTCAGCAATCTGGGTTACAGTGGTACTGGATGAGGAAACTGCATTGGTCTTGTACCAGCTTCGGAAGACTTCCCCTTTAGACTGATAGACTCTGAGAGTGGATGTCCTCCTTGCTCTGGCAATCGCTCTGGCTGCCTACTTCGAAAAGCCCCTAGCTCTTGAGAGTCTTTCGAAAGTCTGAAGGCAGTCAGACAAAGAGCGTGGAGGTTTGGATGTACCTTCTTTACGTGAGGTAGACGTAGAAGGTCCACTCCTAGAGGAAGAGTCCTGGGAATGTCGACCAGCCATTGCAGTACCTCTATGAACCATTCTCTCGCGGGCCAGAGCGGAGCCAACCAACGTCAGCCGTGTCCCTTTGCGAGAGGCGAACTTCTGAAGTACCCTGTTGACAATCTTGAACGGCGGGAATGCATACAGGTCGAGATGGGACCAATCCAGCAGAAAAGCATCCACGTGAACTGCTGCTGGGTCTGGAATCGGAGAACAATACAACGGGAGCCTCTAGGTTATCGAGGTAGCGAACAGATCTATGGTTGGCTGACCCCACAGGGCCCAAAGTCTGCTGCAAACATTCTTGTGAAGGGTCCACTCTGTGGGGATGACCTGACCCTTCCGGCTAAGGCGATCTGCCATGACATTCATATCGCCCTGAATGAACCTCGTTACCAGCGTGAGCTTTCGATCTTTTAACCAGATGAGGAGGTCCCTTGCGATCTAGAACAACTTCCACGAATGAGTCCCTCCCTGCTTGGAGATGTAAGCCAAGGCTGTGGTGTTGTCAAAGTCCACCTCCACCACCTTGTTAAGCTGGAGGGACTTGAAGTTTATCAAGGCCAGATGAACCGCCAACAGCTCCTTGCAATAGATGTGAAGTGTCCTTAGCTCCTGATTCCATGTTCCCGAGCATTCCTGTCCGTCCAAAGTCGCACCCCAGCCCGTGTCTGATGCGTCAGAGAAGAGACGGCGGTCGGGTTTCTGAACAGCCAAAGGTAGACTTCCTTGAGAAGAAAGCTGTTCTTTCACCACGTGAGAGTAGACCTCCTCTCTTCGGAAACAGGAACTGAGATCGTCTCTAGCGTCATGTCCTTTATCCAGTGAGCCGCTAGATGATACTGAAGGGGGGGAGGTGGGGTCTCCCTAACTCGATGAACAGGGCAGCGATGAAAGTGTCCCTGTTAGACTCATCCACTACCTGACTGAGCATCGGTTCCTTCTCAGCATGCTCTGGATGCAATCTAGGGCTTAGTATATCTTTGGGGCCGACGGAAAAGCCCGAAAAGCTCGACTCTGAAGATCCATACCCAGGTAGACAATGGTCTGGGATGGGACGAGCTGGGACTCCTCAAAATTGACCAGGAGGCCCAGTTCCTTGGTCAGATCCATAGTCCATCTGAGAATCTCCAGACAGCGACGACTTGTGGGAGCTCTTAAAAGCTAGTCGTCTGACGGAGCCGGACACAAGATCATGGTACTGCTGCACAGTCTGTGAACTGTCAACCATGGGGAAGCGAGGAAGTACAGTGACAACCCGAAGCTGTCTAGACTGTCTGGGTCGTACAGACAACTCCTTATCGGGTTGCTGAGGTTGCCGCACTGCGTCACAACAAGTCACTTCTGCTGGTTGTTGAACGTCTTCCCAGTGACACACTGACTCCGTAAACAAAAAATCCTCTAACAAGGACTAAGCTTGGACTGCATGTCTTGCAACACAGCTCAAGGTCTATGGGAGCAGGTGTGGTAACAGACGGGGATAGCGACTGAAGTGGAACCATTACCCTCCCTGGAAGCATGCTATGCTTAAATAAAAGTCCATAGGAGGCTAAGCAGCTAAAGGCTCCTCTCCAAATGACAGAGTCCTCAAGGGAAAATCAGAAGGAGGGAGAATAGCACTTTCTCATCTACAGGAACCATATCCGAGAAAAGCTAAGTTCTCTCAGTGAGGGTTTCACTGGTGCAAAAGCAGCAGACTAGAAGGCAACGTTATGAAACTGCTTGACAGTCTAGTGAGTTGGCAACAACCAAAGATGTGTGACTGAGAAGCATGCGGTAAGGTATGCAGAGCATGCTGTATGCAGAGCATGCTGTATGTAGAGCATGCTGTAAGGTAAGCAGAGCATGTTGCATGGCGTGCGGCTTATGCTGCATGGGATGAGGCTCATGCTGCATGGGATGAGGCTCATGCTGCATGGGATGAGGCTCATGCTGCATGGTATGAGACTCATGCTGCATGGGATGAGGCTCAAGCTGCAAGGGATGAGGCTTATGCCGCATGCGTTGAGGAGGATGCCGCATGCGTTGAGGAGGATGCCGCATAGTCTGAGGCTCCTGCCTCATGGGTTGAGGCGGTTATTTATTCTTAAAAGGAAATCTGAACCTGACCCTAATCTAGCTGTCCGAGGATTTACCTGGTGAGACATCAGTCTCTTTACCAGCGAGTTTTACCAGATTTCCCCGGGCCACCACGTGACACAATTGGTAGTAATTCATTCAAATTACCCCTAATGAGTCAATATGGATAAATATCAACACAACATCGTGTTCAAATAGAAATAAATTTCTACCTCATACTTGGGATCGAACGCTAGCCCCTTCTAATGAAAGGCCAGGTCGAAACCAACCATGCCACGAGAGAGGCTCATGCTGTGAAGAATGCGGTTGCTGCATGCGTTGAGGCGGCTGCCTCAAAGCATGAGGTTCCTCAAGAGTTGAGGCTCTTGCCTCAAGAGTTGAGGTTGCCTCAAGAGTGGAGGTGGCTGTCGCAAGAGTTGAGGTTGCTGCCTCAAGGATGGTGGAGGTTGCCGCAACGCAAGAGGTTGCTGCATAGCGCTGGTATCTGGCAACTCCCAATGCGGCAGCTCACGCGTGGAGGTAGGTTGAGGAACCTCAACATCATACGTCTGGCAGGGTGGACTGCGCAGAGGTGGAGTTGAGGTTGCTGCCTCGAGGATGGTGGAGGTTGTCGCACCGCAAGAGGTTGCTGCCTCGAGGATGGAGGAGGTAGTCGCAACGCATGAGGCTCCTACCTCAAGGGTAGAGGAGGTTGCTGCAAAGCATAAGGCTCCTGCCTCAAGTGTTGAGGAGGTTGCCGCGTGGCAAGAGGCTCCTGCCTCAAGGAAAGTGGAGGTTGCTGCACAGAGCTGGTATCTGGCAACTCCCAAAGCGGCAGCTCACGCATGGAGGTAGCTTGCTGCGTAGAGGTGGAGGAGCGCTCGCAGGAGGAGGTGTGTTAACCTTCTCTGCCTGAAACTCCTGCATCAACACCGCAAGCTGAGACTGCATTGTCAGCAGCATAGACCACTAGAGTTTAAGAAAGACAACAACAAACGGAGCTACTGTCCGTTGAAACTGAGGGTCTAAAACAGCTGGTGCGGCAACAGACGGAGTTACTGTCTGTTGCGATACCACCTTGCCTCTCTGGGAGGTGTGCAGTTGTCGTACTGCAGCAAGTCCGAACTGACCCAGTGCTAATGGCACCACCTAGGAGTTGGACTTGCGCGGAAGGGACCGACTTGCACTTAAAAGCTGCAAGATTTGGTCCATGGTTTCTGCGAGAAACCTCTTCCGCAGACAAGGAATAAATGGGCTCTCTCGTCTTTGTGTGGGTGGGGTGATCACGTCGGCTACGTGAGTTGGTTACACCCGAAACCACGGAGGGAAACGTCTGTTCGTCGATCAAGGCCTGCTGAACCCATAAGTCCTTCGACATTACTTCTCCCCTGGGCTTGGGAGCTTGTATAAGAGGTCCCAGACTAGGCGAACAACTGGCACGAACAGACGAACCCTCGAACGCAACACTGTAACACTTTGCGCTTATCACTTTTGATTTTCTGTTTGCACTTATTTCACTGAACTCGAAACTTTAAGTGGTTTGTACCTGAAACACGCAATTCTATCCTTCATTAAAAGTTAGTAATTGCGAAAACAGTATTACAATGTAACAGAAAAACATAATGAAAGATAAATAATTCAGTGGCTGGAAAAGAGACTAAACACTAGATCAAATAAACTACGTTTAAAATCTCTCACCGCATAAAGCCTGAGAACAAGAATAAAACTCTAGAAACGTTTACCTTCTTCCCCTAAAGAGACTAGGGAGAAGAGCAAAAACGATAACAACGTTACCCGCTTGAACGAAACGTTTATCCTCCTCTCTCTCCCTCCGTCTCTATCTCTCTCTCTCTCTCTCTCTCTTGACTTAGCACCTGAGAGAAGAGCCCAATTATATATATCGTTAAAACATATTATTGTTAAAGGAAAAAAAAAAAAACTGAAAGGTTTCCCAAATAAAAAGTTCCTTTATTGGAATTAAAACCATTTAAGCTAAGAAAGAATGAACAAAACGCTAGAATCGGTTTACTCTTACTGCAACGTGACACCGTGATAGACTCTCTCTCTATCGTAACGATAGAGCGCAAGTTGAACGTTCTGAACGTCAACAACTGCAGAGACAAAACAAAACGTTAGTTCAACTTTGAAAACAGTACAAGACTATCAAAGAAATTCTTTCAAAAACATTAAAATAGCATAATATGTTAACAGGTAAAAACGAAATGACGGGCTCAATGTTAATTAACTTCGGTTCAAGAAAAGACCGCCTACTATTAGGAAAGGTCGAATATAAACAAATATAAAAATTAATTTTAATAAGTTTATAATAAAAGGAAGTTAATCAACGAGGCCTATAAAAGGCGGAGAGATATAAAATAAATCTATAACTTTGTTAAGCAAAATTAAGAGAGTCTATACTCTCTTCGACACCAACACTTCCGTCTAAGGGAAGGGTCGGCCATTAAAAGTGAAAGAGAGTTCATACTCTCTTCGTACCAAAATTAAATAAAAAATTAAATCAAATTAATTCCAAAAACTTGCTAAGCTAATGATATAGCTTCCTGAATAGCGAAGGCTAAACTCTAGAGCAAATACATCACCAAATCGTGAGCAATAACTCCAGAATCAACAGCGTATCCATGTAGGTCTAGCCGGAGGCACGACAGGAAAAATTGAGGTGGTGTTGACAAGAAGTACTGGAGTACCTGACCACAGATGGCGCTGTGGTGTTCACCCCTACCTGTATAGCGATTGCTGGCGTATCCCGACCGTAGATTTCTGTCGGCAACAGAGTTGACAGCTACATGATTATCGGGTAAGATTAATGTTGAAAAATTTATTTTAATGTTACTCTTCTTAAAATATTTTATTTTTCCTTCTTTCCTTTCCTTACTGGGCTATTTTCCCTGTTGGGGCCCCTGGGCTTATAGCATTTTGCTTTTCCAGCTAGGGTTGTAGCTTAGCAAATAATAATAATAATAATAATAATAATACCTCGTTCGTGAGCCCATACTGGGACCGTCGCGAAGACCCTTGTGAACACTTGAGGGGCCGTCGACAGGCCGAAGCAGAGGGTCCTGAACTGCAGGATCTGGGAGCCCCATTTTACCCAGAGGAACTTCCGACTCGACGGGTGGACCGGAATCTGGAATTACGCGTCCTTGAGGTCGATCGTCATCATAAAATCCTTCTCCCTCAAGGACATCAGGACGGATTTTGGGGTGTCCATCTTGAAGTTCGTCTTCTTGACGAACTTGTTGAGGGCCGACAGGTCTATCACTGGTCTCCACCCCCCCGTTGCTTTCTCCACCAGGAACAGGCGGCTGTAGAAGCCTGGCCCTGGGAGAAGGACTTCTTCCATGGCTCCCTTCTCCAACATGGAGGAAACTTCTTTTTGCAGGGTGGCCCTTTTCAACGGGTCCCTGGGAGCCAACCATTCTGTCTGGATGGCTGGAATAAGAGGGGGTGGATCCGCTATGAAGGGGACCCTGTAGCCTTCTTTCAGGACGGACACCGTCCAAGCATCCGCCCCATGCGTTTTCCATGCTTGCCAATGTGGTCTGAGGCCTCCCCCAACCCGAGGCTTGGGCGGGAGTAGGGGGCCTCTCCCTCTACCTTCTTCTAGAGGGGCGGCCTGATCTGCCTCTCTTCGAGGCGGAGTAACCTGACCTGAAGGAGCTGGCAGAAGCTGGTGCTCCCCTGCGGGAGGGCTATGGAGTTGTTGTCCAGGAGGAGGAGGGGGCGTCCCTCCTCGAAGAGCTGGGGGTGGCCTGAGGAGTCACGGCACTATCCGAGACTGATCTCCTGTAAGGAGGCCTCCTGGAGGATGTTTGTCTGGGGACGTTGGTCTCTCTCCTCTTGGACACCTTCTCCATTAGCACTTCTAGCTCCTTCAACGGAAACAGCGACTCACCTCCTAGGGGTAGGCTACGAACCACTCGGGCCTCTCTGTCCGGGATTTTCCTTGCCAACTTAGAAAGCACTGTGTCCCGTTTTCTAAGGACCCAGTTGGCCGTCAAAGAGAGCGCTTGATAAGCCATAAACTTGAGGGCTTTCCCCCCGGAGGTGAGAAGGTCCGTCAGGAGACCTTGTTGCTCAGGATCGTCGGGGTCTGTGGAGGCTCGTACGTTAACCAACGTGGAGGCCCACCAGTCCAGCCATGAGGAGACGTTCACAAGATCTCTTGACATCTCCTCCATCATGCCGGCTTCAGTGGGTGAGAAGGACACAGGGGCTGAAGAGGCCCTTTTGTCCGAGCTGCCTTGTCCCAGGATGTCCAAGGCTGGGTCCACCCTACAGGGACCTGGGCGCCGTCCTTCTGGGATATAAACCTTGCCCTGTGGTTTGAGACCTTGGAGGAGTTTGGAGGCACTCTGGGACTTGGGGGCCTCCGCACTGCTGGCCACCAAGTTGTCAATGTATTCTTGTCCCAGTACTAGGTCTGGGGCGAGATGAAGGGCCAGGGAGGACTTCGGCAGGGCGTCACGGTGAGTGTATCTCAGGAGGCTCGACCTCCAGGCATTCACCTTAGGCGCCGAGGGTTCTGGAATTCCATGGAGCCTTCTGATGAGACCTACCACCCTTCTGTAGGCGGAGTCCTCCGACGGGGAAGCCTCGCCTCCGTCGGCCGAGGCCTCGGGTTGGCGTGGGGGCGCCGTGCTTGGACGGTAGACAGGGCGTTCTCCTCTCGGTTCCAGGGAGGACGACCCGTAACCGTAGGGCGCTCCGTACGCGGGTGGGTCTCGCCGTAGGGCGGGAGTCACCGGCTCAGGGAGGACCTTCGACTGCCCCAAGGCTCTGGAAGAGGAGGACACGGTCCCGGTGGGATGACCCGACCCCGGGAACCGGTCCTTCCTGCTCGACGACCGCCCCAGCTGGGCTGGCTCGGTCGGGCTGCCTTCTCGGAAGCGCGTTTCCCCCCGCTGGGCGGGGTGAACCGGAGGCCTCGAGGACTTGTGCCTAAGAGCGAGGTCCTTCCTGCGTGGCAGGTCGAGCGGTTCTAGGCTGTGCGTAGGCAGCGACAACCTAGAGGCTCGTTCACTGGACCGAGAGTCTGGAGAGCGGTGCCTTCTGGACTCTCCTGAAGGGACGTAGACCCATTCGCCGCCGGGAGAGACATCTCTCCTGTACTTACGGGAGTGAGAGCGGGGGCGCTTCCTGCTGTGCCGCGACCTCGACCTGGAGCGGGAACGATCACTATCGGTCCGCTCTCTCTTCCGGTGTCGTTTCTCCCTGCGTTCTCCTACGGAGGATGAATCTGCCTCCGAAGAGTCTGAGGGCGCCACGTTCCTCGCGTAACGACTGCTCGAGTGATGCGCGGGGGAGGCTCTTCGCCGTCGATCGTCCGAGACCGGATGTTGAAGGAAGTCCTCGGGAACTGCTGTAGAGATCGAGGGCACTGTGTCTACTCTATCCCTGCTAGGAGGCCAGGGGCCCAGGGACACGTCCATCCTTAGCGGTGACCTCCCCGGAGTCTTCGGCAATTTCCACCCGGAGGCATCGCTACTCGGGCGGCGAACTCTAGCGTGGTTGTCCTCTGGAGGGGGAGAACCCGACGCACCGGCCCACGAGGGCGGGGGGGACTCAGAAATCGCAACACTGCCCCACACTGGGTCTTCTGAGGAAGCGTGATCCCCTGCCACGTGGCCCGATTCCCCCGAAGCACTAGCGGCCCTTCCGTTCTCTCCAGAGGGGCCAGCCCTTGGTTCCTCCCTCACACTGGGTTCACCGGGGAGAACACTATGGCTAACTATAACACTGGGGGCTTGATGCCCGCTCCTCTGCGAAGGAGACGGAGAGGCCGAGGCTTCGTCGGACCGATCACCGACCGACGGTAAAGAGGATACGCCACTCACTTTCTTGGGGGAACGCTTAGACGACTTCTTCTTCTTGGTACTATACCGTACCCACTGTATGCCGTCCCAACTTACGCACTCCGGACACGTGTCCGAGGAGGAGCAAACTTTACCCCTGCACGTGGAACAAAGGGAATGAGGGTCCACTTCTGGCTTAGAGAGGAAAGCCCCACACGACTTTCCTGCTCTAGGACCAGGGCAACGACGCACATGCTCCATCGTTCGCACACGAAGAGCCAACTTTGCGAAAACGCACTACGCATAAAAAACACAAGTCCCCACACTGGAAACACGTGGAATCACAACGCGCCAAAGGATCGAGAGTTAAGCGAGAGGGTGAGATGTTTCACATCTCACGACCAAGAACTTAATGAGGATGCTGACCCGGGAAGGCAGTGACCTGCCCTAATCCTGCCCGCAGG
>NC_090732.1:73304823-73319823 GCF_036898095.1 Palaemon carinicauda
ATACGCTTGTCACAATCCCTGTACTTCTTTTTTTTTTACTGGTTCATCCCCGTTTCGCATCATTTGTAATTTGGTTTTTGCCAAACTCTCTTCTCTTTTGAGGGCTTCAATCAATTTCCAAATATTCGGATGCATACTGGAGAGACTTGCTATAAATGTGCTGTGAAAACCTTCCAAGTTATTAATTGTACGCGATTCTTCGTTCAAACATCGGTGAAGAACATTCCAAGATTCTATTGAAAATTTTGGATCAAGTCTCCTCCTTCTGGTACCTCTTCCTCTCATTGGTCCTATATATGAATTTTCAAAATAAGAGGCAATAGGTTGAGGGATATCATCATCAACCAATTCATCAAAGGCATCCGCAACCTGATTTACAGGTAAAAATGCTAAGGCTATAAAACATCTCCATTTAAGACTGAATATGTCATCTTCGTGGTAACATACCTTAAAACCTTCAGCTACAACATGTCTATAAATATTTTGTCCTAAATGAAATAAGCAAAAAGAAATATTTGTTCCTGGAAACGTATTTGAAAATGCGTTTTCCGCCGCTTTTTCGAAGTCTATTATCATATCTTCTGGCCCCTCGTTATTCACTAATTCTTTCACTTTTTGGAAAAGGCGCTCATACGTATTTTGAGACTTATCAGGTAAGAGGGAAAACAATCTTGGAGCACTGAAGTTCTTAATTTGTATATGAAAGACATATAATTGGAAAAATATAACAGGACAGCTCTTAAAAGTTCCATCTCCTGCCCAATTCGCACATTGTCTCAAATCTTGAAGAGCGTCATTAGTAGCGAAAATTAAAATGCGTTTAACGTCGTCGATGCCTCTGTCATGCTGCAAAAATATAGAGCCGTTCTCGATAACACCAAGCTCTCGTGGTATTAGAAATCCATTAATTATTTGCGGTATCGGTGGATAATTAGCCTGATCACCTCTCCATCGTCTCATATTTCGACTAATATGAGCTAGTTTCGTCACATCAGGAAGTGCGCACTCATTTAAATTTCCTAATTCTTCTGTTAGAATTGAACGAGAAGATGTTTGACTTGTGATCGTCCTTTCCTTGATATTTGCAGTAGCAACTTTTGCACTCACTTCAGCTGCAGTTGTGCTATGATTATGTTTTCCAATATACTTGAGCGCATGAAAATTAACATCTGAGTGAAGCTTGCCTTTCCTATATCCTTATTGTTCAACCGTTGTATTGCCTCTGGCATTTATCCTGACATTTTTAAAATAGCGTGCGTTACTGTGCTACATAAGTCTGGTGATAAATCGGATGTCAATAACTATAGACCAATAAGTTGCCTTCCCTTATTGAATAAAATTTTTGAAAAATTATTGTACAATCGACTCTACTCTTTCTTTACTAGATGTAATATCTTTTCTTCCTGTCAGTATGGCTTTCTGCGTGGCGTTAGTACAAGTGATGCTGTAAATGACCTTCTTGAAAATATCTACAATGCTATGAATAAAAATGAATACCTTGGTGCGGTCTTTTTAGATTTGAGTAAAGCCTTTGACACAGTGTCTCATGATGTGCTGCTTAAAAAGCTCGAACATTATGGAATACGTGGAAATGCGTTACTCTTACTAAAATCCTACTTAACGAGTCGAAAACAATTTGTGACCCTCGATGGCCATCTCTCAGAGGTTATGGATGTCAAAATAGGTGTTCCCCAGGGATCAGTCCTAGGACCGTTATTTTTCCTCGCCTATATCAATGATCTACCTCGATCAGTAGGTAGGTTAAGCTCCATACTCTTTGCCGATGACACTACGCTTCATTTTAGACATAAAAATATCTACTCCCTCTGTGATACACTAACCAATGATTTAACTCGTGTAAAAAACTGGCTACTAGCAAATAAGTTAACCTTAAATGAAAGAAAGACATACTTCATAATCTTTTCTCTACGTAGAGTTCCGGATAGCATAAGGGTTGCTATAGGAAATCACACTCTGGATCAGAAGTCCAGTGGTAAATTTTTAGGGATAATTCTTGATAATAAACTAACTTTCTGTGAGCATGTAAATATGACAGTTAATAAAATTGCCAAAGTAATGGGTATCATATATAGATTAAAAGAGTATTTCCCCTTTTATGTTATAAAACAATTGTATCACTCGTTAGTATCTCTTCACCTAAATTACTGCAATACGGCGTGGGGGAGTAGTAGTAGAAATGTCTTGCAACCATTAATTGTAATTCAAAAAAGACTGGTAAGAATCATAAGCTCCAGTGATTACTTAGCTCATACATCGCCACTTTTCCGGTCTCTCTCGATATTGAAGCTGGAAGACAATTATAAGCTCTCCTTAATGAATATGATGTTCCAAACACTTATTTTGAACAAATTTCCAGATTTAAGACGAAAAATAATTCAGGAACAATCAGTTCATCCATATGGAACAAGAAATTCAAACTTAACTCTCCCTTTCATACGTATTAATAGATGCGAGCAATCGTATCTATACCAAGGTATTAAACTTTGGAATACTCTGCCCGCTTATCTAAAGGCACTGCTTAGCTTTCGGTCTTTTAAGAAATCATATACAAATCTCCTGTTATCTGGGTATTAAGCTTTATTAATAAATATTTTTACTTGCCTACCTAACCACAACGCATGTTTCATTGTTTAGATTATTTTTTTATTTGTAAAACTAGTTCTTTTACTGAGTTTTTTGCTTAATATCTACAATTTTTTCAATGTATATACCATTAGCTTTCATATACCATCTTTCCTTATCATATAAATATGCATTTCCATTTGTTTTTAGGCTAAGATTCTCATTTATATGTATCTATTTGTATACATATGATTATGTATATGTATGCGTACATTTTGTATATCTATATCCATATTTACTTTATTTTTTATTTTTACGTAATTGATGATATTATTTTGTTGTATTATTGCCCGAAGAGCTCTGCTCCACATGGGCTTGGACTGAGTCTTTTTTTTTCTTTTTGTAAATCTTTGAATGCAAATATTTTTTGTCCAATAAACATTATTATTATTATTATTATTATTATTATATATAAATAGTTCATAATATGTATAGTAATATAGAAATATCAGATTTTTCTGATTTAGACATTTTAAAAAATGACAAGCCTGGTACCGAATTGTCCTGGTACCGAATTGTCCTAGTACCAAATTGTCCGGGACCGAACTGTCCGGGACCGAATTGTCCGGGACCGAATTATCCGGGACCGAATTGTCCTAGCACCATATAATAATAATAATAATAATAATAATGTTTATTGGACAAAAACATATATACATACAAAATATTTACAAAAAAAGATTCGGTCCAAGCCCATGTGGAGCAGAGCTCTTCGGGCAATAATACAATAAAATAATATCATCAATTAAAAAAATTTATAAAAAGTAAATATTGATATCGATAAACTAAATGTACTCATATATATACATAAGAATATACATATGCATACACATACAAATACATATACACACACATGTACATATACATACACATGTACACATAGACACATATAAATGAGATTTTTAGCCTAAAAATAAATGGAAATGTACAGTATATTCGTATAATAAAGTATGATAAAGAAGGGCGGAATAATAAATAGTACAAATTTTGAATTTAACATTGATATGGTAGAAATGCTAGACTTACAAATGTATACAAGCAATAAAGAATATAAGAATTAAGAACATTATTGCATTAATGGTTAGTTCATGAAGAAATGTCTACTAATAAAACTTAGTACACAGATAATAACATATTAGTATATGATTTTTTAAAAGATCGAATGCTAAGCAATGCCTTAAGATAAACAGGCAGAGTATTCCATTGTTTAACTCCCTGATAAAGATAAAACTGTTCACATTTCTTTACACGTACGAAGGGAAGAGTTAAGTTAGAGTCTCTTGTTCCATATTGGTGTGCTGATTGTACCTGAATTATTTTTTGTCTAATGGATGGATATTTATGCAGCGAAAGGGTTTGAAACATCAAATTCATTAAGGAGAGTTTGTAGGTATCCTCCAACTTCAGAATCGAGAGAGACCGGAATAGAGGTGATGTATAAGCTAAATAATCACTCGAAGTTATTATTCTCACCAGTTTTTTTTTGCATAATGATTAGCGGTTGCAGGACGTTTCTACTGCAACTCCCCCACGCTGTAATGCAGTAATTTAGATGAGGAGATACTAAAGAGTGGTAGAGTTGTTTTAATATATATAGCGGGAAATAATCCTTCAGCCTATATATGATACCTATAACTTTGGAAATTTTATTGACTATCATATCCACATGCTTACTGAAGGTTAATTTATTGTCAAACATTACTCCTAAAAATTTTCCACTGGATTTCTGGTCAAGAGTGTGATTTCCTATTGCAACTCTTATGTTACCGGGAACTTTGCGCAAAGAAAATATTATGAAATATGTTTTTCTCTCATTTAGGGTCAATTTATTCAATAGTAACCAATTTTTAACATTATTTAAGTTAGCAGTTAAAGAATTACAAAGAGAATAAATATTTTTATGACAAAGATGGAGCGTGGTATCATCGGCAAAAAGTATGGAGTTTAATCTGCCAACTGAGCGAGGCAAATCATTAATATAGATGAGGAAAAATAACGGTCCTAAGACTGATCCCTGGGGAACACCTATTTTGACATCCATAGTCTCTGAAAGATGACCATCGAGCGTGACAAATTGTTTTCGATTTGTCAGGTAGGATTGGAGTAAGAGTAGTGCATTGCCTCGTATACCATAATGTTCCAGCTTTTGAAGTAGTATATCATGAGACACAGTATCAAAGGCTTTGCTCAAATCCAAAAAAACCGCACCAAGGTATTCATTTTTATTCATTGCATTATAGATATTTTCAAGGAGGTCATGAACGGCATCACTAGTACTTACGCCTCGTAAGAAACCATACTGACACGTAGAGAAAATGTTACAACTATTGAAGAAAGAGTAAAGTCGACTATACAATAGTTTTTCAAATATTTTATTCAACAAAGGAAGGCAGCTAATTGGTCTATAGTTATTAACATCTGATATATCACCGGATTTGTGTAACACAGTCACACATGCAATTTTCAAAATGTCAGGATAAATACCAGCATCTAAACAACGGTTGAATAGCATAGATATAGGAAAGGCAAGTAGGTTAGCATTGTTCTTATATAATCTTGTAGGAGGAGAATGAATATTTGCTTTTTTGTTTTTCAGTTTTTTTATAATGTTCATCACTTCAAATGGAGATGAAGGGGTAAAAAAAATAGACTGCTGATTTGAGGGAGGCAAATAGGTACGGAAATCTAAGTTAATATTTTGAGGTATGCACTCACTCAAACATACACAAACGCATATATATATATATATATATATATATATATATATATATATATATATATATATATATACATATATATATATGTATATATATATATATATATATATATTTATATCTATCTATCTATCTATATATATATATATATATATATATATATATATATATATATATATATATATATATATATAATTATATGCACTTACATGATTACACATATAATACATAAACACACACATACTTACATACATATATATATATATATATATATATATATATATATATGTATATATATATATAAATATATGATTATGTATATATGCTTCTATATATATATATATATATATATATATATATATATATATATATATATATATATATATATATATGTTCAAATATCATTATATTTTTATATGTATATTTATATAAAATTATATACATACACTAAATGTATATATATATATATATATATATATATATATATATATATATATATAATAATAATAATAATAATAATGTTTATTGGACAAAAAAATATTTACATTCAAAGATTTACAAAAAGAAAAAAAGACTCAGTCCAAGCCCATGTGGAGCAGAGCTCTTCGGGCAATAATACAACAAAATAATATCATCAATTAAGTAAAAATAAAAAATAAAGTAAATATGGATATAGATATACAAAATGTACGCATACATATACATAATCATATGTATACAAATAGATACATATAAATGAGAATCTTAGCCTAAAAACAAATGGAAATGCATATTTATATGATAAGGAAAGATGGTGTATGAAAGCTAATGGTATATACATTGAAAAAATTGTAGATATTAAGCAAAAAACTCAGTAAAAGAACTAGTTTTACAAATAAAAAAATATTCTAAACAATGAAACATACTTGCGTTGTGGTTAGGTAGGCAAGTATAAATATTTATTAATAAAGCTTAATACCCAGATAACAGGAGATTTGTATATGATTTCTTAAAAGACCGAACGCTAAGCAGTGCCTTTAGATAAGCGGGCAGAGTATTCCAAAGTTTAATACCTTGGTATAGATACGATTGCTCGCATCTATTAATACGTATGAAAGGGAGAGTTAAGTTTGAATTTCTTGTTCCATATGGATGAACTGATTGTTCCTGAATTATTTTTCGTCTTAAATCTGGAAATTTGTTCAAAATAAGTGTTTGGAACATCATATTCATTAAGGAGAGCTTATAATTGTCTTCCAGCTTCAATATCGAGAGAGACCGGAAAAGTGGCGATGTATGAGCTAAGTAATCACTGGAGCTTATGATTCTTACCAGTCTTTTTTGAATTACAATTAATGGTTGCAAGACATTTCTACTACTACTCCCCCACGCCGTATTGCAGTAATTTAGGTGAGGAGATACTAACGAGTGATACAATTGTTTTATAATATATAAGGGGAAATACTCTTTTAATCTATATATGACACCCATTACTTTGGCAATTTTATTAACTGTCATATTTACATGCTCACAGAAAGTTAGTTTATTATCAAGAATTATCCCTAAAAATTTACCACTGGACTTCTGATCCAGAGTGTGATTTCCTATAGAAACCCTTATGTTATCAGGAACTCTTCGTAGAGAAAAGATTATGAAGTATGTCTTTCTTTCATTTAAGGTTAACTTATTTGCTAGTAGCCAGTTTTTTACATGAGTTAAATCATTGGTTAGTGTATCACAGAGGGAGTAGATATTTTTATGTCTAAAGTGAAGCGTAGTGTCATCGGCAAAGAGTATGGAGCTTAACCTACCTACTGATCGAGGTAGATCATTGATATAGGCGAGGAAAAATAACGGTCCTAGGACTGATCCCTGGGGAACACCTATTTTGACATCCATAACCTCTGAGAGATGGCCATCGAGGGTCACAAATTGTTTACGACTCGTTAAGTAGGATTTTAGTAAGAGTAATGCATTTCCACGTATTCCATAATGTTCGAGCTTTTTAAGCAGCACATCATGAGACACTGTGTCAAAGGCTTTACTCAAATCTAAAAAGACCGCACCAAGGTATTCATTTTTATTCATCGCATTGTAGATATTTTCAAGAAGGTCATTTACAGCATCACTTGTACTAACGCCACGCAGAAAGCCATACTGACAGGAAGAAAAGATATTACATCTAGTAAAGAAAGAGTAGAGTCGATTGTACAATAATTTCTCAAAAATTTTATTCAATAAGGGAAGGCAACTTATTGGTCTATAGTTATTGACATCCGATTTATCACCAGACTTATGTAGCACAGTAACGCATGCTATTTTTAAAATGTCAGGATAAATGCCAGAGGCAATACAACGGTTGAACAATAAGGATATAGGAAAGGCAAGTAAACTAGCATTATTCTTATATAGTTTAGTAGGGGGAGAATGAATATTTGCTTTTTTGTTCTTTAGTTTTTTATAATGTTGATTACTTCAAGTGGAGAAGATGGGGTCAAATAAATAGAGTGCTGATTTGAAGGAGGCAAATAGGAATGAAAATCTAACTGATTATTTTGAGGCAGGGCATCTCGGAGAGTAATGCCAATTGTAGAGAAATGAAGATTAAGAGCATTTGCAATCTGTTGGCTGTCAGTAATAGTTTCGCCGTTACGACCAATGAGTTTTCTTAGCGAAGTGCGCTTTTTCTTTCCAGGCCTAAGGGACGAATTTATGAGATCCCAGGATTTTTTAGCATCATTTCGGAGTTGATCAAAAGTACTATCAAAATATTTTTTCTTTGCCACGCGAATTAATGTAAGCAACATATTACAATAGTTTCTATAGCGTTGGGCACTATAAGCACCCAATTTCATTCTTCGATATAAATTATGTTTAATGTTAATTGATTTCAGTAGCCCTTTGGAGAGCCACTTATTCACCAATCTTTTAACACTTACATATTTTGTTTTTAAAGGAAAGCATTCATTGAAAAAGCTGTCTATTTCATCCGTAAAAGAGGCCGCCCCCAGGTGAGGATCTAATGAGGCTTGACCATATTCGGTCCAGTCTTTCCCCCTCAGGAGTTCCGTGAATTTCCTGTCATTCACTTCGCTCATATCTCTGAATTGAATTTTTATTTTGTTGTCTACGTTGTTTAATATAGGCATTAATAGACTACAGAAAATTGGGAAATGATCTGTGATATCTGCTAAGAATATCCCACTATTACCAACAAGATTATTATTTGCCCAAATATGGTCGATACAAGACAGCGAGTCATTCGAGCCGACTCTTGTTGGTCTAGTTATTGACGGGCGAAAGTCAAAAGATCGCATTGTGTTAATCAGTCTGCGGGTGGTCTCGCTCTCCCCTTCCCTCATTAAGCAGATGTTAAAGTCCCCAGTGACAATTGTATTCATAGGGGAGATACCTGGATTTCTTAGCACCTCCTCTAACGAGTCGAAAAACATATTTCCGTTACCTCCTGGACGTCTGTAGATACCTAAGATTACTGTTTTATGAGGCGAGTTTGGTATAGAAACCGTTACACCGACACTTTCAAAATTATCATTAGAAATGTTGAAGAAGTCATCAAGAGGTTGAAAATCAATAGAGTCTTTAACGAAAATGCTCACACCGCCGCCCCTCCGACCTTCCCGATAATTGTGACACGCATTATACCCAGGAAGATAATTCATGCAGTGAGTTTCTTCCTTAGCCCATGTTTCGGTCAATACAATGATATCAAATTCATGGTTGCAGTTTTTTAAGTAGCCAATAAATTCGTCATGGTTTTTCTTGAAACTTCGAATATTAAAACTTATTAATGAAAGGCATTGCCGCATATGATTAGGGAGAGAATCATTAAATGTGTCAGTAGTGTAATATTTACAGGAAAACAGATCAGATGTGTTCACAAAATCAATAAAGTTTTCATCAGGATCAATGTGATATACAGGATTTGTGTTCATGAGACGTAACCACAGTTAAAATTAGTAATTAATAGTTTAGTAGCAATATGCTTAGAAATACAAAAATGAAAATATTTCGTTACGATGAAAACTGGAAATAGTTGTAAAAAATATAAACAAGGAAATAATTGTTGTAATTACAATACAGAAATAGGAATAATAAAAATAATATTAACAAAAATAGTAGTAATAAAAAAGGAGAAAAAAAATAATAATAATGATATTAATATCAGTAAAAGTAAAAATGGTAAATTTGATAATAGTAATGATATTACTAACAATAGTGGAAATGGCAGTGTTAAAAGTAAAATAATGCAATTTGAAAAAAAGAAAAAATTGTGAGTGTAAATTCAAAAATTTAAATGTGAAAAAACTAATGAGGTTAGAAAAAATGGTTACAGAAACTGAAAACAATGGAGTATTTAGCACATATTTTGAAATCACTCAGGGGCACTGAGCCCTGTACTACTGTAGAATAGATCAAGGTCCTTTCGGGTACGGATAGCAAAAGTTTTGCCCGCTGAGGAAGTTTTCACTTTAATAACTCCGTCGCGAGTATGTAGGAACAGACCGGTATACTGCTGTCTTTTCACTCTACGTAATTCATAAAAAAGCTTATCACGTTTCTTTGTGAGCGCTTCGCCTATAAAGAAACCTTTTGCAGTGTCATTCCTGTGTTGAAAACACGAGTGTCTGATGTCTGCCTTCACAGCTCGCGACATCACTTTCAGCAAGATGTTGTTGTTTTCAAAAGACCCATCGACCCTTCTCTTACCGATCCTTCGCCCTTCAAGGAAGACGTGGTCAGGAAAATTCTTTTGGACACACCTTTCCACGAGATCTGATTCTCGGCCTATATTCCGTGTATCCTCGTTTGGTTGGGGAGCGGGCAAAGCAGGGCCAGACAGGACAAGATTATCACATATCATTTGGGCTTCCATCTCATCCAGCTTCTCCTCGAGAATTTCCATTTCTCTAGATGTGTCTGGCCTGGCTTCAAGTGTCGCCACCCTATTTGTTAGGTCGGTAATTATTTTGTCCTTTTCACTAATTTTACGGTCTATCTCTTCTAGATGGTGGCGTAGTTTGTCCTCCACCGCAGCAGTGACCCTTTCCTCAATAGACTCCATTTTGTCCTTTAGATCACTCACTTGTGATACGAGGTTAGAAATTTGACCCGAAAGTAACGATTTCAGGGCCTGAATTTCAGCACACAGGTCGGGAGGCGAGTTCACTACACTGGAGGCTTGGAGAACTCCATTCACGTTTTTAGAGATTTTGGTTACAAGCGGCTGGCCACTCAAGACCTGGGATTTATTGACTTCTTCAGCAGAATGCATTTTCAGATCACTATTTAAAAACACAGAAAAGACAAAAAGATGTGGAGTAATAAAGAGAGCACGGAAACGATTTGTTTTCAGCAGTTCAGCAAAAAGTTTAACACCTCATTAGTTTCTATTCTAGGAATTGCTTTTGAATGATAATTCTTATGAAAAATTAGTTACTAAATTTTTGAAGTTTATTATCTTTTAATTTTCTCGGAAGTAAAAGGTAAAGAAGTAAATTAGAAAAGTGAATTTTCCGCTAAAAGTGGGGGCCTATAGCCCTCAGAGTCCCCTTACCCATACGTCAATGTAAAAGGAACATAATTATATTGCAACTAACCACTACACAAAATCAGTTAATCTCTCTCTCTCTCTCTCTCTCTCTCTCTCTCTCTCTCTCTCTCTCTCTCTCTCTCTCTTGTATTGTAAGAATCCGCATGAATAACAGGAGAGCTAAGGTTTCATATTCTTTATTAATCGGAATAAGAACATAGTCTTATGCTTAGACAACATTTGTTTCATTAGTTAAGAATTAAATATCTAGGCTAAATTGCATAGAAAATAGTGTTATTAATACACGGAGTCCTCCTCTCCTTCTCCTCCTCCTCCTCTCCAACTCCTCCTCCTCTCCATCTCCTCACCATCTCCTCCTCCTCTCCATCTCCTCCTCCTCTCCATCTCCTCCTCCTCTCAATCTTCTCCTCCTCACCATCTCCTCCTCCTCACCATCTCCTCCTCTTCTCCATCTCCTCCTCCTCTCCATCTCCTCCTCCTCACCAACTCCTCCTCTTCTCCATCTCCTCCTCCTCTCCATCTCCTCCTCCTCTTCTCCATCTCCTCCTCTCCATCTCCTCCTCTTCTCCATCTCCTCCTCCTCTCCATCTCCTCCTCCTCTCAATCTCCTCCTCCTTTCCACTCGCTTCTCCTCATTTTGGATGTATATTTGTATCGGTCTGGTGTTGTTGAATGTAACGGTTGTAGGATTGAAGGATCTCCAGACATATAATGGTCCTTTGTGATCCCCTTGGGCCCCTAGGGAATGGCTAAAGTTCAGGTCATTCCTGGGCATGAAAAATATCAATACAATACGTTTGAATCTTTAACAACCTGACCAAAACACCAAGGAGTTTTCAAACTACTTATTCTCTAGATTTTGCAAATTTACTATGTGTTTCAGAAGAGAGAGAGAGAGAGAGAGAGAGAGAGAGAGAGAGAGAGAGAGAGAGAGAGAGAGAGAGAGAGAGAGAGAAATAAAAGGCCAAAGAAGAGGTGTGCTTACACTTATTTCGCGTCGTGGTGCTACTATAGCGTGAGGTCTACCACACTATAGCGTGAGGTCTACCTCCCGGTAGCACTATAGCGTGAGGTCTACTGATAAATTATTCGTCCCTCATAGAGATAAAACACATTTCATACATTTGTTTAAGCAATAAATACTCAATTTAAACATATTTTAGAAATGTCTTAAAATGATAATTGGAATTTCAATTACATTAAAAAAAATTAATAAAGGTAAAAATAAACATGTTATCATATATTTCCATATTCATTCTAGCGATACAAAACAATAAACACTTAATCTAAACATATCTTAGAAATGACTTAAATAGATAATTGGATTTCTAATTACATTAAAAAAAAAAGAATAAAGGTAAAAATAAACATGTTATCGGTCTACTGCTAAATTATTCGTCCCTCATAGATAAAACACATTTCATACATTTGTTTAAGCATTAAACACTTCATTTAAACATATCTTAGAAATGACTTAAATAGATAATTGGATTTCTAATTACATTAAAAAAAGGAATAAAGGTAAAAATAAACATGTTATCACATATTTCCATACCGTTATCCTAGCGGTACACACTTCGTACATCTTCTAAGAAAGACACAAATAGATCATTGGAATTTTTTCTCATCACCTTCCAGCAAAAATAAAGAGGAGACTGGAACAGCTGACGACCAACACCTCGCATTAATCTCTTCAGAATCATCGTTTTAGCGTCCAACCACGATCGCTCAATTGCCTGTGTGTGTGCTCCTGTCGCTGGATCCACATAATATTGCTGGTGATTCAATGTAGAATGCTGGTACCCCATGGCATTTAGGTTGCGGAAGGTCCAAGCTTGTCGCGTGGTAGACCTCACCCTCCGCCTGGGTAGGCGACATATGGCGGTAGACCTCACGCTATAGTAGCACCCGCGTCGTTTTGTAGAACAAGAGAAGAAGGACATTCATTATAATAGGTCTTTTATCACTGAATAAACTCCTCTGCCTCTGCTTGCAAAGTAAATGAACCTAATGTGAGAGGGTTCTGTATGTATGTATGTATGTATGTATGTGTAATGATTCTGTCTGACATATGTATGTATGTATGTATGTTAACACAAAACGAATATCTGACATTCAAAAATGTGGATCAAATGGTGAAAAAAC
Organism: Palaemon carinicauda; assembly: GCF_036898095.1. NCBI lineage: Eukaryota > Metazoa > Arthropoda > Malacostraca > Decapoda > Palaemonidae > Palaemon > Palaemon carinicauda. The sequence goes on from NC_090732.1 coordinate 73,317,877, forward strand.
ACGATCACATCACCCCAACCCTCCAGCAATTAAAGTGGATAAAATTAAAAGAAAAGTTGATGTACGATATTTGTGTTTTTGTTTTTAAAAGTTTGAGAAAAGAATATCCCAACTGGCTATACACATTTCCTACAGTTGGTAATTGTAGGAATGCATTAACCAGACAGAATGAAAATCTATATGTAGACAGCTATCGAACGGATTTGGGTTCACGCTCAATGGCAATAAGGGGCCCAGCTTGCTGGAATAAACTACCTCTGGAAATAAGAAAATGTATAAATGTTAGTTCTGATTTATTCAAAAAGAAACTTAAGCAATATTTTTTAAATTTTACTTGAATGTATATATATCGTAGATTTTTACAATCCAATTATTGTGAATTTTAGGTAAATGATTTATATTGTAATGTAACTGAATAATCATTTTATAATGGAATAAAGGTTTTTGACTTTGACTTTGACTTTGACTCTCTCCTACAAGACGTTATTATGGAAGTGAGTCTAAACGAGTGTGGTAAAATTTAATAAGATTTTTGTATACTCGTGAAAGTACCAATGTGTAAATAGTCAAAATTTGTCTGAAGACAAAGAACTGCATTATGAAAGTATGTATGATTTCAATGCATATATTGTATATTTTACTTAATTTACTTTAAGGATTTCTTTTCTGGTCCTATTACGTAGGAAAACTTGACTCTCCACAGGACTTACAAAATCAGTTTATCGTAACGATATCACTCTACAACTGCCATTTATTGTCGAATCCACATTATCGAAACACTGAAGAGAACAAGAATGTCTTCAGTTTCTTTCCAGAACTGGATATTTCTTATTTATCAATTCTCGAATCTGAATATTTAGATAGGCGCTATATATGAAATCCTTGGAATCCAATGTCCCCTTTATCTGATAATCTCATTTCCAATTTGCAAGCTTTGCAATTCCTTGAATTCACTGTTTGATCATCAGGTTCGTTTAACTTAGTGCAATTTATACATTTCACTTTACCATCATTCTTTATCAAGAAGTTCATAACTTTATCACTATTATCATGAATAGACTTTCGAACTTCTGGATCGCATTTCAACAAGACGTAGGCCTATACAGTATACAATAATAACGAATACAGCTGTTTCCAGTCCACTGCAGGATAAAGGCCTCGCACAGGTTCTTAGTTATCTTTGATGTTTGGCAGATTTCATTACCAAGCTGGCCACTGTGGATTGGTGATGGTGGGAGACTTTAGTCTGACTGCTCACAGCAAACGATCATATGGGAGGTGTAAATAAATATATATGCATATATATATGTATATATGTATATATATATATATATATATATATATATATATATATATATATATATATATATATATATATATAGATATTTGAATATATATGTATCGTCATGATCAGCAAAGCTGTACTAGTCAGAGCCACCTATACTAGGTTAGTGATGAAAAGGGCCTCAGACATGACTAAGGACATGTTAAAGGCTTTTGTCTTAAGGTGGACTAGAAATGGCTGCATTTATTATATTTATATATATATATATATATATATATATAGATATATATATATATATATATATATATATATATATATATATATATTTATATATATAAATTATATCTATATATACATATATATACACTGTATATATACATATATATATGCATATATATACACATATATATATATATATATATATATATATGTATGTATATATATACTTATATACATATATATATATATATATATATATATATATATATATGTATATATATACCCTGTATATATATACATATATACACATATATATAATATATATAAATATATATATATATATATATATATATATATATATATATTTATATGTATATATGTATATATATATATATATATACACATATATATATTATATATATAGATATATAAATATATATATA
>NC_090732.1:73324823-73329823 GCF_036898095.1 Palaemon carinicauda
CTATACTATAAGATCCCACGAGACATCCGAATAATTGAAGATATTAAGGCTTTCAAGAGGAAACTGAAGACTTTCTTATTCCACGAGTGTTTGACAGTGATGATCAAACAGTAAGCGAACAATACACATTGTGAAATGTTAAATGCTCCCGAATCAAGATCATAAAATGACCGTGGAAGTCTTGTAGAGAGTAGGCATCCCTTGCTGTAAAGGATCAGATAAGCAGTCCTTAAAGTAAGTAAAGTAAAGTAGACTAGAAAAGTTACTTGCTCCAGTTACTTCAAATATTGGCATTGGGTCAATGGCACAGTTGATTTTCTTCACTCTCTTGATAATCCTGGTGATACCATCTTGTGTTATGTTGTTAAATCTCGTCAATTTTATCTGGGTATCTGGTGTAGCGTTAATCTGATGTTGGATATTTAGAAATGACCTGGTTATATTTTCTATTTTGTTTTTAAAGAATGCTAGAAAATCATTTGCTAATCCCTGGTCGCTGTACCCCTCTGGTATCATATTCTAGTTTTTTTCCCCCTTCTTAGTAGGTAGTTGTAGTGGGACGTATCGAAATGTTACCCAAAGTTCCCACTAGACACCTGAAAAACTAAAGAAGTAACTGAGGACTTTCTTGTTTTCTAAGTCTTTAGACAACGGATTCGACTATTAACACAGAGTAAGATGTGTGATACTCTAAATATCTAAGAATGTAAATAGAAAAAACAGGTTTTGTTGGTCCTGTAGGGCATAGGGTTCCCTTGTGTGCTACGACCAGGAAAACAGCCTTAAAAGTAAAAATAAGTAAATCACTCACAGAAAGTGCCTTTCCAATCGAAAAAAAAAAGATTAAAAACAACCTTTGCTCTTTATATGTATTTGATAACAAAAATGTCAGTAAAACATTTTCCTTCTAGATATAAGAATGATAGTAATGGCTCAGGCAATACTTATATAAATAACAAAACTGGCAACTATAGTAATCATCTTAATACTAGAGGTAATAGATATGGCTGTTATAACTGCGGTGAATTCAATCACCAACAATCGAATTGCAGATTTGATCATAAACTAAGATGTAACATATGCTATGAATTTGGTCACAAAAGTAGATTATGTGAACAAACCCCCAACTACTAGGATCTTGGCCAGGAAGATAGTGCCGACAGGAAGACTTCTCCTAGATTCAGTGATATGTTAACGGTAGTCCATATTAATGCCCAATCCTTGTTGTCATAAATTTGAAATAGAACTTATGTTAAACGAACAAAACATTGATATTCTATGTGTTAGCGAAACATGGTTATACACTAATATAAGTGACGCATTTATAAATATTCCTCTGTATGATGTCTACCGTCAGGATCAAGGTCGGGGTGGAGGGGTATGTGTATTTGTCAGAAACTATTTGAAGGTCACCGAAATAAATTTAACGATCGAAAACTGTGAGGGTGTAGAAGACAAGTGGATCTCGATTCAATATCGCAAGTTTCCTTCTGTTATTGTAGGCTGCGTATATCGCCATCCCAAAGCACCGGCAACCTCTTTTGATTACATCTCTGATATTTTTAAAGAAATTATTTTACGAAATAAGCATATATTTATCTATGGGGATTTTAATGATGATCTGCTAAAGACCGAGAATAAAATGTCTAAACTAATTAAAAAACTAAATTTCGATCAGATAGTAAACAAACCTACTAGAGTTACTCCTACATCAGCGTCTTTAATTGATCTCGTAATAACAAATGCTAAACATATGATAAAAAAAATTGATATTATACCAAGCTTGGTGGCAGACCACGAGACAATCTTAACTCATCTGAATATTCGTAAGCCAAAAAAGAAACCTATTTTAAAAACTTTTAGATGTTTGCAAAATTATTCTCCAGACTTTCTTTGGGATCTCCTCATGCATAACGTAAATATATTGAATAGTATTTTAAATACTGACAATGTAAACAACCAAGTTGGAACTCTAACGACGTCTTTACAGCTTGTCTAAATATTTGTGCTCCGGTTGTAACGAAAGAAATCGTTCGTCCGCCTGCGCCTTGGATAACAGATGAAATAAAGCGAGACATGAAAGAAAGAGACAGACTGAAAAGTGAGTTAAAAAATCAAACTTTTAACATCTTTCTGAGAGAAAAACATAAAGACCTGAAGAAGAGAGTAAACTCAAAGTTAGCGGCAAGCCGTAAGCAGTTTTACAAAAGTGAATATCTGAAAGCTAAAGGCAATGTCTCTGCTACTTGGAAAATAACAAAAAAATATGCTATTTAATGGTCAACAAACAGATAGGAGCTCTATGCTATTGCCAGCAGTAACTGATGTACACTCTAAGGCTGAAAAATTCAATGATTTTTTCGCTGAGGTCGGGAAAAAACTTTCGAAAAAACCCAAGAGGAAATTAGGAAATATAATATCTCTACTGAAACAGTATGTAATATTCCAGTTAGAGAATTAGATAGTTTTAAGCCTACTCCTGTTGATTGTAATACTATCATCTTAAATTATAAAAAATCTTAAAAACACAAATGCTTTTGGATCTGACGGGATTAGCTTGCGTTTCATTAGGTATGGGTTATATATTATTGCATTTTACTTTACAGTTATAATTAACACATCCATAGCCATATCCGGAGGTATGGAAAAATCCCCACGTAATTCCTGTTTTTAAGAGTGGTGATATGGAAGACATCTCCAATTATCGTCCTATATCTTTGCTACCGGTATTGTCAAAAGTTCTGGAAGAAATAATTGCTATTCAATTAACTGATTTTTTAGAGACAAATGGTCTAATCTCACAAAGTCAACACGGCTTCAGACCAAAATTATCAACTGAAACGGCTCTATTAAAAGTATCAGATAAGATTTATGATAACATGGATAATAAGAAAGTCTCACTACTCCTTTTACTTGACCTCTCAAAAGCCTTCGACAGCGTGAACCCTAATATATTATTTGATAAATGTACATCACTGAGTATAGATCCACTTTGGTTTATGAATTACCTACATAACAGATCCCAGTCAGTTAAAATGGGTCAAACTGTGTCTTCCCAAAAAACTGTAGAGTTTGGTGTGCCCAAGGGCTCTATTCTTGGCCCAATACTCTTTGCAATTTATGTCAATGATCTGGTCAAATCACTACCCGGCTGTTTTGTTATCTAAATATGCCGACGACACCCAGATCTTAATTGAAGGAAATGTAAATGAAATAGACGAACTAATTCATAGGGCAGAATACATACTAAAGAAGGCCAAATACTACTTCTTAACTAATGGTTTGCTTCTTAATGAGAAAAAAACACAATTCATTTTTATAGGTTCCCGACAATATATATCAGAAATTGGAGATAATGTGCAAATAAATTTTAATGGAAATAGGATTAAACCCATGAAAGCTGTAAAAAATCTAGGGGTTTATTTTGACAGATATATGACGTTTGAAACGCATATAGATGAAATTTATAAGAAAGTGATGGGCACTTTAATTTATTTAAATAGAGTAAAACACTCATTGGATTCCTCTACGCGTAAAATAGTTGTTCAGTCGCTGGCTATGAGTATAATCAACTACTGTTTAAGAATTTGGGGAGTAACTGGCTCTACACAAATGAAAAGGGTTCAAAAACTTCAAAACTTTGCCGCCCGAGTGGCTGTTGGTAATGTAAAAAACATGACCACATATCCCCTTACCTCAAAAAATTAGAATGGTTAAAGATAAAAGACAAATATACCATAGATGTCTGAAATTTGGTATTCAAAACAATACGTAAAATAACTCCTGAATGGTTATACGATTTTCCAACAGTACACGCAGTTAATGGGGTTTCTACTCGACAGCAGGAAAATCTGTATGTAGAATGGGCGTAAACAGAGATAGGCTCCCGCCAGTTTAGAGTTCGATGCCCAGCATTATACAATAAAGTACCTGGCACAATTGAACAAAAATCCTCTCTCGCTGCTTTTAATATACACTAAAAGAAACTAATTTTAAATGGTTCCGATTAATGTAAGAACGTTATGCTTAATTGCCTTATTAAAAGTGCTTTTGAAGGCACTACTGTACTTCTATAGATGTTGGAATTAGTTTTAGATAATATTTATGGATAAGATGGCTTTTATTTACAAATTAAAATTTCCTTATAATCTAGTATGCTTATTTGATTACTATGTGTTATTTTAATACTATTTGTACATGACTTGTTTAAACACAACTTATGTAGTCTATGACAATGTATTTCAATATTCGGCAAGAGTAATTTTTACTCACTATATTTTAAGTAAATACTTTCTGATTTTATGATATTCCTTTATTACTGATGTATTATTTTAATTACAAAGTTTTAGCCGATTTGTTGATTCCTAAAACAACTTTTGTATGTCTAAAATAACAAATATTTGAACTATTTGTAAGATGATTTTACTAATTGTAGGTTTATATTTTATGAATACCCAATGTAAATATTGGAAATAAAGAATTATTATTATTATCATTATTATTACTCTCTCTCTCTCTCTCTCTCTCTCTCTCTCTCTCTCTCTCTCTCTCTCTCTCTCTCTCTCTCTCTCTCTCTCTCTACCGACATTTGCTGACCCAGGGAAGGAAAAAATCAAATAAGACAAGAACTACAATTACAGAAAGAAAACACAAGGTTGAACAAATACTTAAAGACATTCCTATTCTTAACACTAGGTCAACTACAAATGGAAATATTGAACACTTTGCAAACAAAATTCAGACATTGGTGGCTGACGCTGGAATGAGAAAAATCGGAAAACTTATAACAAAAATAATGATACGCAGAGTGTGAAATGATGTATTAAATGCTTTGATTCAAAGAAATCGCTTCCTGGACCAAATCCTAAATATAGAAAAGTGTATTCCTGAAGAAAAATGCCTACGGGGGATAGCGACCACCCATTATGTCCTTAAATGTGATCCTGAAGTTCGGGGGGCTATTCATGATCATGGGGACAAAGTTTCTTTGTGAGGGGGTA
>NC_090732.1:73334823-73357323 GCF_036898095.1 Palaemon carinicauda
GTATGCGTACAGGGGTACCTAGTTTGATGGGCGGCAGTCTTCTGGTAGTGCCAGGGATGCGCATCAACTCCTGCGACCTTGCCACTTGTAACTCCTTTCGACGTATCGTCTGCCTCCAATGTCTGTCTACTAACAGGTGTCTCCTGGCCGTCGGTACCCCATCGCGCAGCTGGCGGCCCGTTGCAGGCTGAGACAGCTACTTGTTAATCTCCCTGAGAGGCGTGTTGAGATACTGAAGTATCGCTAGGGCCGTTTTGTCCGACTCAAGGGCTCCACCCTTTAACATGTTTTCTCGGAGTAGCCTCTTTGCCGATTTGACAGCTGCTTCTGCCCTGCCGTTAGACTGGGGATACTGGGCCGACGACAGCCGGACCTTAACTCCCCATCTCCTGAAGAAGGCCTCCATCTCCTCGCTGGCCAAGTTCGTACTTCCGTTAGTTGATATTTGTTCCGTGGGTCCCCAATGCGAGAAATATGATCGAAGATGATTGCTGATTTTGTTAGACGTGGCACCACTGGGGAAATGAGCTACTTCTAACCAACCTGTTAGTCTATCTGCATATACCATGTATACACTGCCTTCTATCTGGAACATATCTGCGACGACTTGCTGGAAAGAGTATTCCGCAGGGGGCGTGTGCATCATTTCTTCAGGAGGCAGTGAGGGGGCGTGTTCATCACATGAAGTGCATTGGGCACGGCGATGCTGAAGGTCCCCTTCTATTCCCGGCCAATAGACTGACTGCCTGGCTCTTCTAAGCATAGAGTCGAGGCCTTGGTGTCCTGTGTGTAGGTTAGCGGGTACCTGGCGGCGTAAATCCTCGGGGATTACCAAACGAACACATTCTTGGTCCACTGAGTATGTCACCAGATCCTGGTTGATGGCTAGCCGATCCCGAACGCTGAAGAAGGGACGAAAGCAGGCAAGTTCTAGAGATTTCTGTTGGGGCCATTCACCCGCTGCAACCCTGGCAAGCAAGAGCTGATATACATGGTCGTTAGATGCGGAGCTCCTGACACAGTCTTCATCCAACACGATGATGTCCAGTTCAAAGGTGGCCACGGTTGCACATGCCACTGCTACTTGAATGTCGTCCTCCAAATCCACGTCGGAAGCTTCGTGGGATGCTCGCAAGGTCGGGTACCTTGAAAGAAAATCCGCGGCGGTGTTCCTTTTTCCGGGCAGGTATTTCATGTGGAACTTGAACTGGAGTGTCTTCTCTTTCAGGTTGAATAATCTTGGGTTGATGACATCCCTAAGGGCTCTGTCCCCTAGCAGTTTGACAAGTGGACGGTGGTCCGTGATGATGGTGAGATTAGGACACCCAAGTAGGAACAACCTGGCCTTCCGCAAGCAACAGGTAACTGCCAGGGCTTCTCCTTCTATGGGGGCATAACCAGCTTCAGAAGGGGTGAGGTGTCGACTACCACACAGGGCAAGGTGCCAGCCGCCCTTGCAACGAAAGGGGCTGTCAGCTGACTGACAAACGTAATACTGCTGAAGGACTACGAAACAGATGCCTTCCTTGCTCCAATCCGTCATTATCGTCGTAGGGCGTGTCTTGTCGTAATATGCCAAGCCGTTCTTGGCTAATTGACAGATGACCTCCTGTGCCTGCCGGAGTTTGTCACGTAGCTGGCTAACCCAGTAAACATTTTTTCCGGTGGGTTTTCTGAGGAGGTCCCTAAAGGGCTCCATGATGGGCGCCATTGTAAGAAAGGGAGCTAATTGATTCACGAATCCGAACCACGACCTAATATCCGTGATGGAGGGCTTCTCTGGCATATGGAAGTTACGAATGGTGTCTAGTCGTTCTTCTGCGGGCTTGTATGACTCCCATCCCAGGTGATAACCGACGAAAGTAACCTCTCTCTTGCAGAATTTAAACTTCTCGGGCTTCAGTGTGATACCTGCAGAGGCACACTTTGACAGGAATTCATGTACATGCTAGAACGTCTCTTCGATGCTGTTATCGTATAGCAAAGTGTTGTCAAGGCATTTATGCTTTCTGGTGATCTCTTGCAGGGCATCATCGAACCTTTTTGTGTAGGCGTCGGACGCCGAACAGTGATCCATGGGTGTTTTACGATACCAGTATTGTCCCCATGGGGTGATGAAGGTCGTGAGTGGGCGGCTGTCCTTGTCCAATTCCACTTGATGGAAACCCCATTGGGCGTTCGCCGTAGTCTTGTACGTGTGAATGGGGATACTTGAAATCCTGTCGAAGGGTGCCAGTGTATGATGAGTCTCACGAAGACAGTGGGCATTGAGGCGCTGGAAGTCTACTGTGCGGCGAGGTTGGCCCGTCTTCTTGGCTACGACGACCATCCTCGCACACCATTCCGTTGCATCCCCCACTGGGACTGGTTCTATCACACCCTTCCGAACGTCCTCGTCAAGTTGGGCCTTGACCTCCTCCTCCCAATGTTTAGGGATTGTTGCGGGCGTGTGACAGGAATAAGGCACGGCATCAGGCAACAAATGGATGTGGTGCTGCTTGCCCGTCATTACAGGTAAAGGTTCCCTGGTTGTTTTAAAGGTTGTTGATGAGAAATGCCATAATAACCATTCCTCAAGTCTTGGTATATTCTCCTCCACAGGCAGGATGGGTAAGGTGGCTGGCTTCATTGTCTTAGGGGAGTTAGGCCGTGCGACTTCTTCGTTAAACACATAAGCTGATGCAATGAGATGGTAAGGGTGAGGGAAGCCAGGCGGTACTATTCCCAGCTCCTTACAAGCATTCAGCGATACATAGAATTTCTTGGCCATCGACACAAAATAAACCTCCTGCCTCGTGCGTCGCCCACCTATATCAATGAAGCATGCCGTTGATCCGAGACATCTCACTCGGAGATTAGCCACGTCCCACAGACCTGTTCGCGGCTGCAACTCCAGGGGATTTATTTGCAGGTTTGAAAGAATCGTGGGTCCGGCAACGCAGATCTGTGCTCCTGTATCTGCTACGACGAGTGTCGATACTGGAACCCGTTCCTATGGGAAACACAAGCCTCGATTGTAGGGTGGGGGGAGAGGTGTGTGTCTGCAACAATCACTAAACTCGAGGCAAGCAGCGCTTTCTTCGTACTTCTTCAGCATTTCTGAAAGTGCCCTACCTTTTGGCACCCGCGGCACGTCATACCTTATGCTGGACACGACGCTCGACCAAACGGATGGCACCCCCCACAATTTCCGCAACGCTTTGCATTGAAGTTGCCGCGCAACACTGCAACGTCTGGCTCTACGTCATCACTGCCTGTGACGTCATCACTCGAGGCGCCAGCAGACTCCCTCTCACCGATAGTGACGCGTGGGACACTTTAAACGTCTTGGCGTGCAGCTTCAAAAGTGCAACACAGTGCCTGAAGGGCATCTATACTTTTAAATGTATCACATGCCTGAAAGAAGTACTTTTTTAATACAGGGTCACTGAGGCCTACCATTAATTTCCGCAACAGCATTTATTCTATCAAGCACTCCCCGCATTTAGGACACTGAAAATCACAGTCGGTGGCCTTCTGAGCACATCTCAAAAAATAGTCGCTCACCGACTCCTCGCGCCCTTGTGCGAGGGCAAGGAATTCAGACTACTGCACTGCCTGATTTGACGACCGCAAAACAATATTTCCGATGGCGTCCAGAGCCGCGTCTGGGGCGAGGGCGTTCCATTTGGCATCTGAATACCGAGCGTCCAGCGCACGTTGTAACGCTGGCACACAGTTAAGCCTAATGTGCAGGACAACATCCTGCGGCGTGAACTTGTTAAGGTGGATCCAACACGTCATCGAATGTCTCCAAGATCTGAACGCTGCCGAGGACATTACCGCATTGCCCTTCTCAGGGGCAGCAGAGACAGGAACTTTACTGGGACGTGCTCCAGAACCGGGAAGGGCATCCTGAAGGGAACGGATGGCGCGTTGTTGGTCTGCAATTAACGTCTGTGCTTGCATCACGGCCTGTGACAAGGCCCATGGCATCGCAGGTGAGGCACACCTCGGCGTGGCCTGGGGTGGTCGATGTATCTGGGGCATGGCTTGATTCTGATCCTACTCACTGCGCCATGTTGGGTTTGCAATAAGACAACGTCCTGGTGACCACACTTTATTGCAAGATAATCAAGAGCCGACTGACTCGCAACAGCGTATGCAGATGCAAGCTCGGCAGCGCACGGCCGAAAACATATCGTACATCCCCCCCTCAAGATTATACTTATACATGGCAAAAAAAATGAAAGGGGGAAATACCGGAACATATTGTACAGATATAGTCAGTTGTTTAATACATGCTTCTAAAAGCCTCCTGCTCTTTTGGCTGATTAGGTCTAGCAGTCTTTTTCTTCAGCCTAATATGATCTTTGTAAATATTCCATATATTATGAAGAGTAATCTTATTGAGAAGTAATATTTCACGTCTTTTGCGTCTCCCTTTTTGTGAATTTGTATGTTAATATTTTTTTTCCAAGTTTGAGAAAATAAACACTTGTGTGCACGTTCCTCTATATGCAATCCTGAAGAACATTCAAATCAAGAAGGTAAAATTAAAGAAAAAAAATGGTACTCATGACACTTACAGGTTTCCTGGGCGAAGATGATCCGATAAGTCGAAAGCGAAGGATCATCATTAAAACGCACACAGCTGAGTCTTTAAAAGGATCCAACAGAATGGCTATAATCCTCCTGTGGAATCCTGCTAAGTAAATTACACTGTATCTTTTTTTTTTTTTTTTTTTTTTTTGTAGAGGGCAGATTTCTATACTTTTTATTTCAGAAGATGCTTGAAGTTTCCTCTCTTTAGCTCATAGGACCGACTCGTCCTCAGGCACCCTCGCCAATACCGAATTGTGATGTTCCCTTCCATTTTAACTCATTGAAATAGGTATTACTCAGGTTGCTTGGTTCTGTGACTGTTTGTATGAGCCATGGTCAGGGGACTGGGCGAGACGAGGACAATATGCTTCTCTTAGTATAGACTTCAACATGCTAATGCAAAACCGATATTTTGAATCCTATAGCCATTCCTCTGAAGATACAATCTGAAGAAATATAAAATAAGATACGTTTGCTCTCTCTGCAAGAAAATAAAGGAAATTAATGCGTTATATAATTAAGAATTGAAAAATGCGACAAATTGGACATTATAAAAAGGATTTCTGTTTTAAATGCCTTGAAATTTGATTCTAAACTATTGGCTGCAAAATAGATGAAATAGATTTCCAGTTAAGATAAAAAGGAAAATAACATATTATGAGGCATCTGCAAAAGATGGCAATCAAACACTTCTTTCTTTAAGGGGCCCGGTCGGCTAATGCCCATTTTTTGATGATAGGACTTCGACATTCATACCACTTAACAAGATGACTTAGGACATCTCCAGACTGCATAGGAGTTTTGCCTTTGACCTTCAATTTTGCAACGACAGTGCGATTTATCCGGAAAATTAGTGTATTTCAAATTCTATCTCATCTCTTGATAATTATTACTAAGATTTGGGAATACTACCCTATTTAGACCTTATATAAACCTCCAATACTGTGAAGAGCTTTTTTTTTTCTAAAAGTAATGTTTTTGCTAGATATGATTTTTTTCATTATGGTAAAAAAATAAACCCTAAAAATCAGGGAAAAATAAGGGAAAAAATAAAAAAAACAAAATATGAAAAAGGACTTCATTTCATGGTTTTATATTGTATTTCTAAGTTATATACCAAATTTCAATGCTATATCTTTAAAACTCAAGGCTATTGAATTTGAAGGTCAATAAGTATAGCTTGGAGATACGGGCGTTCAAAGTTTTTCTATGTATTTTTACCAAGATAATTTTTTAAAAATTAAAAAAAATTATTATGAATTTTATGTTCTTTTTTGGGTACTAATAAAAGAAAACAAAGCTATTTATCATAATTTAGTCATAAATGAAGATTATTTTGCTCAATATCTTCCTTCTTTTGGCTCCTGTGAGGCAAGGCGGCCGCTCCTATATCCATTAACACACAACACTCTCTCTCTCTCTCTCTCTCTCTCTCTCTCTCTCTCTCTCTCTCTCTCTCTCTCTCTCTCTCTCTCTCAGCACTACTGATATTGCCCCCTTCTGAACTCTCAATAGAGCGAATTTTCTTCTTCCTTATGTTAGAAAGATGTTGAAATTGTCTTTTCCTCTTTGAAACGATAGAAATTCTTGCCGAGAACGAGAAAACAAACTTTGAAAATGAGTGAAGGGCGAAGGGTGTAATTTACCATGTAATACATCGTTTGTGACTCGTAGGCTATGCAGATGCCATTGTTCACAATATCTTCTACATTAGAATGTAATAATTTTCAAAATTTACGATAACAGAGGAAATACTGCATTTTCTTGTAGGGAACAATGTTTATGGTTTATTAAGTAACTTTTACTAATTACAGTAAGAGTAATTTTGGCAAAATATTCTGTAAATGTATTTCCCATTGCCATACGAAACTCAGTTAATTTTCTAAAGCTTTTTGTGTTTTGTCTTCCTATATCCCAATATATTGGCATTCCGGCCGGCCCCCTTAACTTCGTATTTTCTTTCAGATCCTTAATATCATATTGGAACTATAAGAACAGCGATAATTCATTCTCACATTGGTTTTTGTCTGTTCCTAATTCGTCTTACACAATTGAAGGTAAGAATATAAAAACTATAAAAAAAACTCTCTGCTGTATGGGTGAATACTTTAAGTTATCAGTTATACCTGCTAAGAATTGCTCAAGGAAACAACGGCAGTTAGTGTAACAATCATAATATAGTTATTGATTCACTGTTGATCCTCACAAGTATTCTACCTCCAATACTTATGTCAAGGAAACCTACTGTCACCATAAAGGCGGTATGGAATGAAAAGCTATTAGCATTAACATAGGATTATTCATGGAAAAAGACAATATTTCTTTTTATGTGTTTGATCTAAGATTTCTTGCATAGGTAGATAATAACTTTAATGTGAAAAAAGTTTGTCTAACTAATTATCATTGTTCCCAGAATTTTGGTCCAATAAGGTAATTTTCATTATTGTATTTCAAAGATCATCAATTTTGCAGTCGTTTTGATGGTGTTTGTTATAGAAATCTGTTTTTTTTTTTTCTAACACAAAGTAATAGTTTCGCACGTCTTTTATTACCAGAGATTTCTGCATTAATAATTCGATAATAATGATTTAACATTTGTCATATATTAAAATACAAAAAATAATCTGATTTTAGTCAGATATTATCCATTCCTTAAAAGTTTGATTAAATAAAAACAGTTCTATAAATGTAAAAAAAGAGGCTTAATAGAAAATGTTATTGATAAAATAAATATGGGAAAGCATTCAATGTAAGAATTATTTTACAAATACAGATAATTTTTCTAAATGCTTTTTTATTTACTGTCATTTATTTCCAAGGCTATTTCAACATTTACCAGTAAAGTTAACCTAGTACAACCACACAAAATCATCTACGACAAGGTTCCCATCCATCTAAGTAAAGCTACATAGAGTTTTTCAGATAGGACTGAGCAAACAGTATAATACGTTAAAAAATGTGTGTTATTTTTCATCTTTAGCTTTTCATGAGTTTCTTGAAAAGGAACTTGAGACATGGAGATCAACTTACATTTACCCCCTGGAAAAGGCCAAGAGACTTCACGTGGTCTTTTACGAGTAGTTAAGAGAAAATCCTTTGAGAGAGATTCGCGGAATTCAGCGGCTCTTGAAACTACGACCCGATGAAGACCGACTTCGTCTCTCGAGGCACTTGGAAGGCGTTGCAAAGGGAAGCCAAAGACAGATAGAGCCCTATACCTCGGAAGAGAAGAACGCCTTCGCCAACACCATGGAAGAAATAAATGTTCTCCTTATTTCAAAAGGATTTCTTCCAATGCCTGACTACCTAAAATAAGGCTTGGTTTGAAAATGTGATAACCATTATGGAAATTTACTAGATAATGTAAACAAATAAAAGATTATAAAAATTGGTCTCTTAATGTAAAGATAAGAATCCTATCATAAAAATTAGTCACCTGTTAGAAACATTAGACCAATTGAATGTATAACACTAAAATATTACGAGTCATTGATACAAATATGAAAAAAAAAAGTATTCACCTTTCTAAATACCAAAAATTCAACACTTGATGTAATGGCATTATTCCCCTGTGGTACCATAACAGTCATTGCAAAAGCTCACAGCTTTGTTCCTATGCAATATAAAAATGCAAACCATCATCTTTTAATAGGAAGATTGTCTCCTTGCGAAATAGGGTCTATACTGAGAATTGATTAACAAGATGGTGGAGGGTCGGACAAGAATCCAAGCCCTCCTCACCAGTCTGAGAATTTATCATTTCATTCAACCAATTACGACTACAGATTTACTGTGAGTTCTAAATAGAACTTTTCATTTTGTTTTTCCTTTGCAGGAAGTGAAGGTGTTTGAAGGTTGGGGAATCAAAGTTAAGCAGGAGATTCGACGTGGCCGGGTAAAGGTGGACGTTGCAACTTGTTTATTCATATATAGATCCGCACTCCCTTTTTTCTTCTGGTAGAGGCCATGCTTGTCCGCATTCATCCATGCGTGCCAAGTGTAGGGTTTTGTTTGAGGTTTGTCTTTGTAATTCCCAAGAAGACACTGCAGAAGTCTTTTGCTGCTTATGTCTTAGTGGTTGTATCCGTTGCCACCAACCCTTTGCATGTGTCCATGGAGTATGCATCATGAGTAAGGTATCCTTGTATCTGTATTGGCAGGCTCTTCAGGTTTAGAGGCGTGCACTGTACTCCATTGTCCGAGGCACCCCTTCGGAAGCTGGAGGATCTTCTCACGTCGCCTTGCACACTGCTGATGATGAGTTTGAGCTAAGGAGGTCCAGGGTTCCTTAGATCTTCTGGAAGACCTTCCACGATTTTTTTACTGATGCTTGTAGCTAATATTACTTCTCCCACAGTTCTAAAAGTGGCAGTGGCCTCTGGTTTCCCAATGATGACAGTTGTAAAAGGAAGGGTGGTGCCTCCATTGTTAGGGACTCCGGTGGTCATACTAAGCCCAAATGGTCTCAGGGACTATCAACTATGCTGGCGGAATGGCTCTGGCACCATGATGTGTAATGCTAAATCATGGTCATAAATCTGCTTAGGGGACAAAAATCTCTGTTGTGTCTGTGCTTGAGGTTGCCCAATTCCCTAACTCCGCCTAACTATTGCCCAGCCCATTACCCCTACCGTTGAAGCTCTAGGGCCTTTAACCCCTGCACCTTGTGTGTTTGTGTGTTTACCTCAAGCTCCACTCATTGCAGGGCCAAGGGCTCCTGTAAGTATCCCATCACTCTCTTCTGTGGTAGTGCATCACAGTGTTTTGGCTCCTGTTACATCTATAGGTGTGGTTTCTGCTCGCTCATACCTCGGCTTCTCTGATTGCCAAGAAGAAAAAGCATGCCTATAGTTTTTCTCCTCTTTGTCTTCCAACTTCATCTCTGACTCCTCTTCTTAGATTAAGAAGAAGAAGAAGAAGAAGAAGAAGAACGAAAAGAAGAAGAAGAAGAAGAAGAAGAAGAAGAAGAAAGGGAAAGAAGAAGAAGAAGAACTAGTTGCAAGAAGTAAGCTTCTTTCGATACCACCCATCTTTCATAGTGTGGTATTGGATTAATAGCTCCCAATAGGATTCCGTCCCCTTAATATATAGTCCACAGTGTCCTGGCTACCCTAGTAATCCTAGCTAACGTGGTAGCCAGCCGGGAGAGGATTGTCTGGCCTAATACAGTTTCTGTTCCCAGGTTGATTGCAGAGATTCAGTGCCCTCCAACTCCTCTCCTTCCAGGCTAATGGACTCACGCTGCTCCCTCTCACTGCCAGAATTCGTACAATCTATTTGAGACGATGGTACTAATTGAGGCTCTCATGGGAGACTAAGAGTGTAAGGGGGACACGTGACCGTCCCATAGCCTCGATCTGCAGAGGGAGTACATAATATTACTTCGGTCCTCTGTTGCTGTTGGCCTTTCCAGCCCTACAACAGCCTTCCGGTGGGCAAATCTCCCCATTTCAGTGTCAGAAATGATGAGAACATAATAATGAATTATGGAGGCTATCTAGCATATTTGGAATGAGCAAAATTTTAATTGGCAGATGTACAATGTATTGTATGGCAACATATTTATGACATTACAATAGTATTGGCGTTAAAGCTTCGCTGTAAACCATTGCAAAGATAAAATTGTTATATAGTAACTTAGCATTAGCATAATAATTCCGGATTCTGATCATATATTTTCATCTTATTATAATTTTGAGTTTTGATAACATTGGTTTCACGAATTTTTAGTAGGAAATTAAAATGAATTCCTTTTCAAATATTATTTTTTTTTTCTTTTAATAATTGTAAGTATTACAAAATGATAAACATTACAAATGTAAATAATGATAAATTTGTGACTGAAATCGGAAGATTATTTTTCATTGTTAATCATTAATCAATTATTAACGTCAATAGTTCAAAAGACACAAAGGACAATAAGTCATATAGTTGATCGATCTCCTTTTATTACAGTAAAAAATGATGATAAGAAAATAATGAATCACGTCATTTGCGATCAGTGTAAATAATGGAATTCATGGAATTGTTTGTGGAATTTTGCGGCAAGTATTGCGAAGACCAATTCATCGAAATAATGAATTTTTCTCATAGAATCAAACAACAAAGAAAAAGACGAAAATTAGATTTCAAAGATCTATATTATTGTCAAAAAATATTAAATAAAAAAAAAAAACAAAGTGTATCTTTTCATATGATATCGGGGATCACATAAAAAGATAGAGTTAATAGTGAAAGGATTTATAAATTTACTATAAAAGCCCAAGGAAATTCATAACAAATTGGTTGTAATAAAATGCAAAATTCAAGGGAGAAGAATAGAGTTGGAAAGGACAACATAGAAAAGGAGACAGGAAAAATATAAAGAGAGGAAAGGAAAATGGGGAAGAGATGAAACGTAAAATTGTTGCCGAGGATAAGAAGAACAAAATATTAAACAGACAGTACATCTAACACTATTTATCTTGTTTCTAAAGACCTTCCTTTAACCATCGACGCAGAATATTGTGATTATTTTGGTGTAATTATTAAGATAAGCGAAGAGCATCAAACGGTGTGTTCCAGATCAAAAATTTCTGGCAAACTTTTCACTAAGAAGTTGGATTCTTTTTCCATGTAGAAAATGATTCGCCTAAAACACAAGAGGCCTATTTATGACTATTTCTATGTAAGAAACTCAATATTGAACTTTTAGACAAACAAGGAAATGTAGGAACCTGAGTTGAAAGTGACGTTACTTAATGGAAGGGCTGACCATTTTTTACCCAAAGTCACTCCCTGGAGTTTTCAATAATCCTTCTCTCTTCTCTTCACTTCTTTTTCTAACCCCCCTCCTGCCTAACCCTTTCTCTCTATCAATGCAATGCCAGGAGAGAGTGTGCGTGTATGTATGTGTGCAATTGTGCATATCAACCCAACATATATATATATATATATATATATATATATATATATATATATATATATATATATATATATATATATATATACATATATATATATATATATATATATATATATATATATATATATATATATATATATATATATATGCGTGTGTGTGTGTGTGTGTTGTGTGTGTGTGTGAGGAATGAGTTATAGAGTAAACATTACGGTTTACTTATTCAGTAACATTGGTGTGTTTCTTATGCCGCATTGTGTTATTGTGTGTGTCGAACAAACCTCAAGTTTTTCCTACCTGTTAACACTAATCCTTAGTTTATTGTTTGCTTTTTCCATTTTGCATATGGAATGGAGACGTTAGTCAAATGCACTTCTGCATTTACTGGGCAGTTTAACATGCCAGTGATGAATATGATGGGAAAACCTTCTTGGTCGAACAAACACTGAGACAACAAACTGCATAGGCATAAACCATAGCAAATACCCCAATTATGATTTTTAATGGTAAAGTGAGCAAACACACAGTGAAATTTTCAGTCAACTTATATGATAACACTTGATTACATTTACTCTATCTTTCAAGGAGGTAAAGCTCATCAATAATGCCTTTATCAAACAGTTTCCTCAAAATCATCAGTCTGTCAGTGGGCCCATTTTCTGTCTTTTCTTTATATTGAAACATAGGAGATTCGGAGGGACTCCATGGTTTCGGGTAAAGTACTACATAAAAGGCGAAATGACCTCATACCGATTTGAAAAACTCTCTGTGGCCGATTTTCGTGGGACCTAATTTTCCGGGGACAAGTTTTCCGGGACAAAATTGTCCTTCCACTGAATAAAAATGAATATGACATAATGTACAATGAAAAAGCAGACAACAATAAAGGGTCACGGTCAAACCTCAAGATATTGTTACTACGTATTCAAGCCAGACAGATTTTCCTAGGACATGAGACGGAAATTGAAAGAAGGAAAACATGGGATGGAGAGGTTTTGTTAAACAAAATGAGATTATGAAAGATAAATGCCACATTCTCTAAAAACAATAGTATTTAGTCACATAGTCCTTCCAGTATTAACTTATGCATCAGACAATTAGAGCGTTATTAAAGAACATAACCCTGTTACAACTCAAAGCACTTTGAAAAGAATAAAGACGAGAATAACAGTAAGAGACTGAAAAATGCAACATGGAAACGAGCATAAACAAAACCAAAGAGAAGGACATATAACAGATGAACATCAGAAATAACACAATGGTTCCTTAGAGATTTCGGAAGAAGCAGAGAAAGTAAGAAAAAACGATGGATTGACGAACTTAGAAACTTTGCTGGTATAGAATGACATAGAAAGACCATGAACAGACGTTAGTGGAAGGACATGTCTCAGGTTTTTGTTCTCCATTCGTCAGGCTGGGAGGAACGTAGAGAGGAAAGGTCCCCTTCTTTTTCATTTGTTTGATGTTGGCTAACCCCCAAAATTGGGGGAAGTGCCTTGGTATATGTATGAAATATATATATATATATATATATATATATATATATATATATATATATATATATAATATATATATATATATAATATATATATATATATATATATATATATATTATATATATATATATATATATATATATATATATATATATATATATATATATATATATATATATATATATATATATATATATATATACATATTATATATATTATATATATATATATATATATATATATATATATATATATAATATATATATATATATATATATATATATATATATATATATATGTATATATAATCAATAGAAAATGTTTTAATGGCATGCTAGCAATAACAAAAATCGAAGATACTTTCTCTCCAGACAGACTGTCCTCCAGGTAGTTTCCAGAATTACAGGGAAAGTGCTCTTATGTTTCTCCATTTATTATTTGTGTCGACTCATGTTTCGAATCATATCATGACTCTACTTTAGGACTACATTGGTTGAGTGACAGAATTACACTTCATTATAAAGGATACGGTAGTTGGGAAAAAATATTTGGGAAAAAATATTTGGATAATATATATATATATATATATATATATATATATATATATATATATATATATATATATATATATATATATATATATATATATATATATATATATATAAATGTATATAAATATAAATTACATATTGTATATGTGTGGCAGTTTTAACCACTCTCAAAAAAGTTTGTTATTGGTTATTCTCTAACCATGAGAATCCAGGAATATATTTTTCATTAGTTTTATATGGTATATCGTAAACTTTATCTAGTACCAACATCTAGCAATCAATTAAAGGTTCTTGATAAAACTGCCTCAAATATATTTTTTGAAGACGGTTAATTTTAATGGTAACCAGGGTGTGTGTATTCCTGAATACCTCAAGGGGTTACAGTGGGTATCAAGTTCGTTGCAACTCAATGGTCCCGGCTGCTGTTCTAAAGCCGAATTCTGTCTCTCTCTCTGATAGGGATTACCTTCCTGTAAAACTGACATATTAGATAGAAATGTTCATGAAAAGAGACTTTAAGAATATCGAAAGAGAAACTTAGAAAAAGAACGGAGGAAAAAAAAAAAAAACCACTCCCTCCATCGATCAGTGAAACCAACGAATCTCTCAATCTTTTTTCCCTGTCAGTATCAAATGTCGCTCAGAAACGAGAAAAGAAAATCTTGACCTCTACTGTAGAGCCTCTATAACTTCCTTACAATTCAGAAAATTTATATAGTTCTACCAGGAAGAAGTATATTGGAAGATATAGGAAACCATTTATAATAATATTATTACCAAGACCTTATAGTTTTGTCATGAACCTTTACGAAGTTAAAGTTTAGGTTTTTATGATTTAGCATTAGGATCACAAATAGAATTTACTCCTACTTTTTTTATGCAGGTTTGTGCTCTAATAATACTCTTTAAGTAAATAGAATCAACATTAGGATTTATCTCCTGGAAACTTTAATAAAGCAAACCATATATCTACCTAAAAATACCAGAGATTCTTCAAAAAATATTATTATCTATACATTAACTAAAATCGCAAGATAAAAATCGGCCAAAGGTGAATATCAGCGAAATGAAGACTTCAACATGCGGCCATGTTATCTAGCAGTAACTGTTAACTACTGGTTACCGTTGTGAATTATGATATTAAAGTGATGATCGATGCTATTCTTCACAAGGACAGAGAGAGAGACAATACTGAAATCACTATCCCTTGGAACCAGAAAAATAACCTGCGAGTAAGCTCATCAACATATCTGGTGGCGCGGTGAATCCAGACGTCTTGAACATTGGAAGAAATATACTGTATATTTTCTTTTCGGAGTAGATGGCCTACTAGACTCTATGACATGATCTCCAAAGCAGACATTACCCTCATTTCAAAGGAAAAATCATATACCGATTGTGGAGAACAAACTATATGGTCAATTCTTGATCTACGTTAGAATTATACGAATAATTTTAGGAAACAAGGATATTAATGTTGACTCCTGTTTGAAGACACGTCTCACTGCCTATCTCCCATCCATAATCGACTCTGCCAATACATCAACTCTTTAGACTTCTCTTTGAGTGACAATCGCTGACCGATCAACTCTGCATGTATCTTTGCTATATAAAATCATAAACTGGCAAAGCTGGCAGCTTAAGATGTCTATCACTACTTTAAGGGCACATTTAAAGCGTTTTCTTGTATGGCGAGCAATAGTGTTTGTCTTTGATAAGTATTTTGAAAAGACGTACCTCCATCAGCGATGGCAAGAAGAATATGATTTGAGTTTTGTGCACATTTTCAGACCTGGTATGCCAGTGCCTTCCAAGCAGAGCATCTTAGGTTTAGCCAGAAACCGAAGTCACCTGAACAAAAGAGCTGCAAAAGCACTCTTAGATCTCCGGCTCTCTATCACAGCTGCTCAAAATATACAAAATCTCACCATAACAGGTGTGGAGGATTTGCCAATTTAAATCAAGGATGGAGTGAGGACTTAACGGGTACACTATGATATTGGGAATATGATGTAGATGAGAATAATACTGATAAACATTGGAATAATTATATAGATATTTTAGATAGGAGCACTCCTGATTAGAAAGGCTGTTTAAGATTATCATGGAATGTTAGTGTTTGTGTGTGTAGATTGCCTTACCTTATGTAAGACACGGGCTCTTGCCGCTGGGCAGCCCGTAAAAATGTTAGTGACTATTGATTTTAGGTATTATGTATTTACATTGTTTATGCAATAGAAGATAAAGCTTTATGCAATACTATTATCATGACTTTTACCAGACCTAGATTCAATACTTGTATATAAAAGTAATAACTCAATATTTCTTAAAATTAGACTAATAACACTCAACATAATATAATTAATTCGTTCAGCCATACATAACCTTTACATTCACCTCATCCCAAATCAACGAAAATTGAATCCGACAACTTATGAGTCGATTCAGCTCTCTAAAAACAATTAATTTAACTGAAGGAGATTTAAAATCTGACCTTTTCTTCCTAAGATATGCAACGTACTTGGCAATATGCTAATAATGAATAGCATAGCCCCATTTATATGTTACCAACACAAAAATGCATAAACCTCTATTTTTACTATGTTGTTTTTTTTTTCTTCTTTTTTTTGGGGGGGGGGGACAGGTTCAACCACAAATTGGACCTTTTTTTTCCTGAGAACCGTAACCCGCCTAATCCACCCATGTACGTAAAACCCACCACTCTCTCTTTCCAAACTTTGGGTGGTTCAAGTCCTAAGTCTTCCTTGGTGTATTCAATCATCCTATTCCCTCTCTTCGTATCCTTAACCAACAAACTCTTCACACTAAGTTTCCTTATCTTCTTTGGCATATGTGTAACTCAAGTGATTATTATTATTTTTAATTTTTTTTTCATATTAAAGTATGTCAAAACTTCAGCTGCAGTTTCCCAGACTATCATCACCTTTCGCCAATTGAATGAATTGCTGATTTCCAAAGGCTTTGTTTCTACTAAGTAACAGAAGGTCAATTCTGCAAAAAGAAAGTATTTGAGTAATCATGATATATTTTAGCGTTTATTTATGAACAAAAATATCTCACGATTAACCTTAATGATTTCATTGATTTTTGGTAGAATTAATGAAGTAAGTTTAGTCCATTCTCCTCGAGGAAAATATCATAGCAGTTTCTATTAACTTTCATAAATTTCATTCAAACAAGTAGGTGTATATGTAATAGTATATAATAAAATCCATGACTCAAGGGATCAATGGAGAAGTTAGGAGTGTGGGAACGCCAGGTCATAAACAGGATACGAAAGTCAATACTAAGCTAAACCTTTGCAAGGTAACATTTTGTATGAAGAGTAAACACAATACAAGCATCCCGTGAGAAACAGTTAAGTGTCTCAACGGAACCAGATGGTTTCCTATAGTAATGTTGTGTTATCATATTTATGTAAAATGCTGAGATAACTAATGAAACGTTATCACAAAACTTTAAATTTTTGTCAGTTCTTATTCGATTGTCATACGGAATGGTCATCCGACCAAACCATCCATACTCCTGTAATGGAGCTACTAATAAACTGTTTAAAAGTTAACTTACATAGACTTATTCTGAAGAAGTAACCCACAAGTTTAACAATTATATATATATATCACATTGAAGAGACATGAGATAGAACTCTAATGTGTGTTTATAACAGTACCACACCAACATATATAATTTTATGATTAAACTTTGTTGTAATATAGGTGCACTTTTGCTGCAAAACACACTCTCAAATTTAAAAACACGATTTCACTTCTATGTTTAAATATATTAAAATAAATTACAATATAAAGTTTAATTTCATCATAGGGTGATTGTGCAGGCAACCTATTACCTATATCGAGCCTGTGACTAAAGAATAAGATGGAAGGTTACAAAATGCATAGGAATCCAAAACTAAGCACGAACTACCCATTTTCAGTTTCTGTCAAGTTACTTTATGTATATTTTATTTCCATTGTCAAATCATTCCATCCTGGATTCTTCCCCTGTGGAGGTTCAGGCATCATTGGCAATGACACTACATCCTTTCAACAATGATCAACACTATGACAAATGGACTTTAAAAAAGCAGAGAGACCGAGAGGCTAAAAGAGAAGCTACGGGAAGCCTGTGAAGAGTAAAATAACGCATGTACCACATAGGAAGTGTTTATTTCATTTTATACTAAAAACAAGGTTTTGCAAATATTCATATGAACACATTGTCATTCATCAATTAAGACTTTCAAGTCTCTTTTTTCTTTTAAATCTGTGCACATTTTCAGACCTGGTATGCCAGTGCCTTCCAAGCAGAGCATCTTAGGTTTAGCCAGAAACCGAAGTCACCTGAACAAAAGAGCTGCAAAAGCACTCTTAGATCTCCGGCTCTCTATCACAGCTGCTCAAAATATACAAAATCTCACCATAACAGGTGTGGAGGATTTGCCAATTTAAATCAAGGATGGAGTGAGGACTTAACGGGTACACTATGATATTGGGAATATGATGTAGATGAGAATAATACTGATAAACATTGGAATAATTATATAGATATTTTAGATAGAAGCACTCCTGATTAGAAAGGCTGTTTAAGATTATCATGGAATGTTAGTGTTTGTGTGTGTAGATTGCCTTACCTTATGTAAGACACGGGCTCTTGCCGCTGGGCAGCCCGTAAAAATGTTAGTGACTATTGATTTTAGGTATTATGTATTTACATTGTTTATGCAATAGAAGATAAAGCTTTATGCAATACTATTATCATGACTTTTACCAGACCTAGATTCAATACTTGTATATAAAAGTAATAACTCAATATTTCTTAAAATTAGACTAATAACACTCAACATAATATAATTAATTCGTTCAGCCATACATAACCTTTACATTCACCTCATCCCAAATCAACGAAAATTGAATCCGACAACTTATGAGTCGATTCAGCTCTCTAAAAACAATTAATTTAACTGAAGGAGATTTAAAATCTGACCTTTTCTTCCTAAGATATGCAACGTACTTGGCAATATGCTAATAATAAATAGCATAGCCCCATTTATATGTTACCAACACAAAAATGCATAAACCTCTATTTTTACTATGTTGTTTTTTTTTTCTTCTTTTTTTTTGGGGGGGGGGGACAGGTTCAACCACAAATTGGACCTTTTTTTTTCCTGAGAACCGTAACCCGCCTAATCCACCCATGTACGTAAAACCCACCACTCTCTCTTTCCAAACTTTGGGTGGTTCAAGTCCTAAGTCTTCCTTGGTGTATTCAATCATCCTATTCCCTCTCTTCGTATCCTTAACCAACAAACTCTTCACACTAAGTTTCCTTATCTTCTTTGGCATATGTGTAACTCAAGTGATTATTATTATTTTTAATTTTTTTTTCATATTAAAGTATGTCAAAACTTCAGCTGCAGTTTCCCAGACTATCATCACCTTTCGCCAATTGAATGAATTGCTGATTTCCAAAGGCTTTGTTTCTACTAAGTAACAGAAGGTCAATTCTGCAAAAAGAAAGTATTTGAGTAATCATGATATATTTTAGCGTTTATTTATGAACAAAAATATCTCACGATTAACCTTAATGATTTCACTGATTTTTGGTAGAATTAATGAAGTAAGTTTAGTCCATTCTCCTCGAGGAAAATATCATAGCAGTTTCTATTAACTTTCATAAATTTCATTCAAACAAGTAGGTGTATATGTAATAGTATATAATAAAATCCATGACTCAAGGGATCAATGGAGAAGTTAAGAGTGTGGGAACGCCAGGTCATAAACAGGATACGAAAGTCAATACTAAGCTAAACCTTTGCAAGGTAACATTTTGTATGAAGAGTAAACACAATACAAGCATCCCGTGAGAAACAGTTAAGTGTCTCAACGGAACCAGATGGTTTCCTATAGTAATGTTGTGTTATCATATTTATGTAAAATGCTGAGATAACTAATGAAACGTTATCACAAAACTTTAAATTTTTGTCAGTTCTTATTCGATTGTCATACGGAATGGTCATCCGACCAAACCATCCATACTCCTGTAATGGAGCTACTAATAAACTGTTTAAAAGTTAACTTACATAGACTTATTCTGAAGAAGTAACCCACAAGTTTAACAATTATATATATATCACATTGAAGAGACATGAGATAGAACTCTAATGTGTGTTTATAACAGTACCACACCAACATATATAATTTTATGATTAAACTTTGTTGTAATATAGGTGCACTTTTGCTGCAAAACACACTCTCAAATTTAAAAACACGATTTCACTTCTATGTTTAAATATATTAAAATAAATTACAATATAAAGTTTAATTTCATCATAGGGTGATTGTGCAGGCAACCTATTACCTATATCGAGCCTGTGACTAAAGAATAAGATGGAAGGTTACAAAATGCATAGGAATCCAAAACTAAGCACGAACTACCCATTTTCAGTTTCTGTCAAGTTACTTTATGTATATTTTATTTCCATTGTCAAATCATTCCATCCTGGATTCTTCCCCTGTGGAGGTTCAGGCATCATTGGCAATGACACTACATCCTTTCAACAATGATCAACACTATGACAAATGGACTTTAAAAAAGCAGAGAGACCGAGAGGCTAAAAGAGAAGCTACGGGAAGCCTGTGAAGAGTAAAATAACGCATGTACCACATAGGAAGTGTTTATTTCATTTTATACTAAAAACAAGGTTTTGCAAATATTCATATGAACACATTGTCATTCATCAATTAAGACTTTCAAGTCTCTTTTTTCTTTTAAATCTGTGCACATTTTCAGACCTGGTATGCCAGTGCCTTCCAAGCAGAGCATCTTAGGTTTAGCCAGAAACCGAAGTCACCTGAACAAAAGAGCTGCAAAAGCACTCTTAGATCTCCGGCTCTCTATCACAGCTGCTCAAAATATACAAAATCTCACCATAACAGGTGTGGAGGATTTGCCAATTTAAATCAAGGATGGAGTGAGGACTTAACGGGTACACTATGATATTGGGAATATGATGTAGATGAGAATAATACTGATAAACATTGGAATAATTATATAGATATTTTAGATAGAAGCACTCCTGATTAGAAAGGCTGTTTAAGATTATCATGGAATGTTAGTGTTTGTGTGTGTAGATTGCCTTACCTTATGTAAGACACGGGCTCTTGCCGCTGGGCAGCCCGTAAAAATGTTAGTGACTATTGATTTTAGGTATTATGTATTTACATTGTTTATGCAATAGAAGATAAAGCTTTATGCAATACTATTATCATGACTTTTACCAGACCTAGATTCAATACTTGTATATAAAAGTAATAACTCAATATTTCTTAAAATTAGACTAATAACACTCAACATAATATAATTAATTCGTTCAGCCATACATAACCTTTACATTCACCTCATCCCAAATCAACGAAAATTGAATCCGACAACTTATGAGTCGATTCAGCTCTCTAAAAACAATTAATTTAACTGAAGGAGATTTAAAATCTGACCTTTTCTTCCTAAGATATGCAACGTACTTGGCAATATGCTAATAATAAATAGCATAGCCCCATTTATATGTTACCAACACAAAAATGCATAAACCTCTATTTTTACTATGTTGTTTTTTTTTTCTTCTTTTTTTTTGGGGGGGGGGGACAGGTTCAACCACAAATTGGACCTTTTTTTTTCCTGAGAACCGTAACCCGCCTAATCCACCCATGTACGTAAAACCCACCACTCTCTCTTTCCAAACTTTGGGTGGTTCAAGTCCTAAGTCTTCCTTGGTGTATTCAATCATCCTATTCCCTCTCTTCGTATCCTTAACCAACAAACTCTTCACACTAAGTTTCCTTATCTTCTTTGGCATATGTGTAACTCAAGTGATTATTATTATTTTTAATTTTTTTTTCATATTAAAGTATGTCAAAACTTCAGCTGCAGTTTCCCAGACTATCATCACCTTTCGCCAATTGAATGAATTGCTGATTTCCAAAGGCTTTGTTTCTACTAAGTAACAGAAGGTCAATTCTGCAAAAAGAAAGTATTTGAGTAATCATGATATATTTTAGCGTTTATTTATGAACAAAAATATCTCACGATTAACCTTAATGATTTCATTGATTTTTGGTAGAATTAATGAAGTAAGTTTAGTCCATTCTCCTCGAGGAAAATATCATAGCAGTTTCTATTAACTTTCATAAATTTCATTCAAACAAGTAGGTGTATATGTAATAGTATATAATAAAATCCATGACTCAAGGGATCAATGGAGAAGTTAGGAGTGTGGGAACGCCAGGTCATAAACAGGATACGAAAGTCAATACTAAGCTAAACCTTTGCAAGGTAACATTTTGTATGAAGAGTAAACACAATACAAGCATCCCGTGAGAAACAGTTAAGTGTCTCAACGGAACCAGATGGTTTCCTATAGTAATGTTGTGTTATCATATTTATGTAAAATGCTGAGATAACTAATGAAACGTTATCACAAAACTTTAAATTTTTGTCAGTTCTTATTCGATTGTCATACGGAATGGTCATCCGACCAAACCATCCATACTCCTGTAATGGAGCTACTAATAAACTGTTTAAAAGTTAACTTACATAGACTTATTCTGAAGAAGTAACCCACAAGTTTAACAATTATATATATATCACATTGAAGAGACATGAGATAGAACTCTAATGTGTGTTTATAACAGTACCACACCAACATATATAATTTTATGATTAAACTTTGTTGTAATATAGGTGCACTTTTGCTGCAAAACACACTCTCAAATTTAAAAACACGATTTCACTTCTATGTTTAAATATATTAAAATAAATTACAATATAAAGTTTAATTTCATCATAGGGTGATTGTGCAGGCAACCTATTACCTATATCGAGCCTGTGACTAAAGAATAAGATGGAAGGTTACAAAATGCATAGGAATCCAAAACTAAGCACGAACTACCCA